>NW_013665722.1:407903-409333 GCF_000517525.1 Limulus polyphemus | reverse complement strand
GTACCGAAAAATATGGTAGTTGATCTATGTTGTAAGCCTAAGCCAAACGATTTTTCTGACTTTGGTTAGGGCCCGGCATGGCCAGGTGGTTAGGGCGCTCGACTCGCAATCTGATGGGTTCGAATCCACGTCACACCAAACATGCTCGCCCTTTCAGCCGTGACCCAATGACTAGTTAGTGTGTAGTCATTTCAACGACTTATTTGTTTCGGTATCAAATTCGACG
The DNA here is from genome assembly GCF_000517525.1 of Limulus polyphemus. NCBI lineage: Eukaryota > Metazoa > Arthropoda > Merostomata > Xiphosura > Limulidae > Limulus > Limulus polyphemus. Next base: position 409,107 of record NW_013665722.1, on the reverse strand, counting down.
ATAATCCTCTAACAAGAATCGATTTATTTCTGATGCTCTTTTCAATAATCATAAGTTGTTTGAAAAATTAAAGAGTTAGCTGTATATCAAAACATATTTTCCCTGTAATTATTGGTGAAAGCTTTGTATTGGTTAGTACGATTGATAAGAACAATAATATATAATTATTTAAAATTTGCCTTTCGTACCATTTCATTTTAAAGCTCAGAATATTATATCCTAATTCTGTAGTTGAATATGAAGATGATACAACGTGGTAAAAACAAACATTTGTTCAATATAACAGCATACATTTTGGATCAATAAATATCACATTGTTTTGTGCCGTCACGCAACAATGACTTTTCCTTCTGAAATTCTCTGAAGTACCGAGCCATTGGAAATATTGTGTTTTCTTGCATTAACAAAATCCGCGATTATATATATATATATATATATATATTAAATATAGTGGAGACTAGACTTTCAAATTCAAAGTAGGTATGACTCTATCCTTTAAAAATATACAGTGAAAAATAACTACTGCGATCCCTATATTACGACAACATGTCAGCTAATGATGTTCTCGTCTTGACAAGTAACAAGCTCACAAATGAGTTGGTGCTGTTACACAGCGCATAATATGTTAAGCTTAGTACACAATATATGTAAAATACTTGAAGAGATAAACAGCTGTTATTTGATCTGGTCAACCAGAACGACACCTGTTGCGATATTTGTGTTAAGCGGCCAGATTAAAAAACTCTAAGATTCAGGCATAGCTGTCTCTATTCTGTAACTGCTGATTAGAGGGAAGACAATCAGTCAGCTGCTTACAGTACTTTTCTTAATTAACCCAAATAGCGACTTACGCTGTCACTAAATCACCAACAGCTGAAAGTGAGAAGAGTATTCAGCGGCATATCTCGGGCTCGAACCTTGGAACGTCCAGTTTGTAGCCTGGAAAAATAACCACTATGGTCACTCCTAGTCCATAAAGCTGTGCGATATAATGTTACTAAATCAATTTTCACACACTCATTTGAGTTGTTTTTGTGCTATTTACAAAGTATACGGGCTTTTTATATTACCTAAAATTTCTTGCAAACAACATAGACTTTGTTATTTATTTGCATGAGTTTTTCTTTTAGAAGGTGGAATATTTTTCTACTATTTAACAGGTTACAACAGAATTACCTTTTATTTGTTACTACATCACATTTTA
>NW_013665722.1:390886-407893 GCF_000517525.1 Limulus polyphemus | reverse complement strand
CGTTTCTTAAATAAATAGCGTATGTAGGCTTAGATAAGCTGTGGGTTTTGATAGAAATGAATTAAAACCCTATAACCCGAGCGCTTTCGAAAGGTGGACCTTTCTTCTTCAGTTTGCAACTTGAACCAGCTCTTGAACCGACGTATTTTTCTAACATCATGAATAAGCTGTGAGTCGGTAGCTGTCCAGTTGAGGTTGAAAGGTTTGCACCAGACCGCCCCCCCTCCCCAGAATTGATAACGATTGTAACCGCACCTTTCTTTACTAATTTGCCCCGAATTTCAAATAAGGTAATTGTAATAATAACATTTAAGTACACTTTATCTGCCGTTTCGCTATGAACGAGCCTTATCACTCAGTATCAAAGCTTATTTGGCCAGCTGGGCTAAAACTCACAACGTCTCAATTAAAGGCTATTCCATTTATTAGACTAGAATGGTCATATCTACAGCTTCAGATAATCAAGGACAAAAATAAGAATTTGTTACAGTTAACACCTTGCTTTTTAACATTTTAAACAACTGTCAGTTGATAATGAACGAGACTAATTAAAGAAACGTTCATTATCCTTGTTTGTATTTCAACTGCAGAGTAATACTAAAATGTTTGACCTCTATCTGGCAAAACTAAAACAACTGCCGTCGATAATATAAGTCAGATAAATCAAACTAGGGTACAAGCTACAGTGTGAGAACAATAGATTTGTAGTCTATTCGCAAGCTTTCTGGTTGGAACGAAGTTAGAAACTGAATCTAAAACCAGGAATATACATGTATGTACTGAAGCTTACATTTAGTGGTTACAAACCTGTATCATCAGCATATTAAAACCTTAGATAACGAAGCACATGCACACACACACACATAAGAAATACCAATTTTTTTTAATAGTGTATATGAACATAATCATCTTGACATCATTATTGTGCTCATACAACTATATATGTGTGCTAACAAGGGGGTGGAATGCCAACATCAGAAGATTTACTTACCATTCCCATCGACTTGCATTAATAAAATGCTTATTAAGTTTAATATTAATTATTATTCTGTTCCATTAGGAAAATTGCCTTCTTACAACTGGCTGTAGGCTGAATCGCAGGCTATATGCGGAACGTTGTCGGCTTGAGCACTTATATTTGCTCCTAATTATATATATATATATATTATATTTTTTCCATGTATAAATTATACGTGATGCTTGCGGACAGGGTTAAATCTGAGAGATTTTAAGCCGTTATTTAACGCGGATGATAAATAACCAAGAGGAAATGCATCCAGTTTTTTATTGCTGCTATCTCCAAGCCTTGATGAACGTGGTGTACATTCGTTTTCTGTATTAAAGTATTGCTTACTTTTGTTTAATTCTGATAGGATAAACATTGTAATCCTACCATGTTTTGTTTATTGATAACATATATATATATATATAATAAAAATATATGTGTATGTGTGCTCCGTTAATTTTCTTCTATCTAATGTTTGAATGAACTTTAAGTTCATTAGGAGTGAGCTTATGCTGTTATATTCCGCATTATTTCTTTACAGATTGAATTACATTATTTTGCGTTGTCTAAACAACTAGTTATCTAACCGACCGACTGACTGTATGCGTGTATGTATATATTTTATGCATTTGTTTGTTTGTTTGTTGCATTCCGTGCAAAGTTGTACGAGGGCTATCTACGCTAGCCGTCTTTAATTTTGAAGTGATAGAGTAGAGAAAAGGCAGTTAGTCAACATCACCCAGCACCAGCTTTTATTCTACTCTTTACAAATGAATACTGGGATAAACCGTCATATTATCACACATCAACGGGTGAAAGGCGAGCATGTTCGAACATAGTTTCGGATTTCGATACCACGACCCACAGATAACAAGTCAAGCGCCTTGACCACAAGGCTATGCTATTTTGTAAATAAAAGATAAAAAGAGACAATATTTTATTAAGCAATGTTGCATTTGTTTCTTTCAACAAAATTGAGTTGCCAAATAGTTTTAGTGAAACGTTTGTTTTTATTACTTTATGTATTTAAGCACAGGATTACCGATAGGGTCGATATGGACTTCATCGGCTGATTAAACATCTTCCTTTGAACTATTTATGCACTGATTTCCTCGTGGGTCCATGCCTTTGCTGGTTACAGGGTCCTTAATAATACATTATCCATTAAAAAATTAAACAAAAATACCATTAATATTATAATTAATCGCTTATCATTTTTGGATCAATTCTTTACACTGAGTGCCGCAACGAACAAAACATTAAATTACTGAAAGGATGTAATACAAGGACCCTACCAGTAATGAATTGTATAAAAACAAATCGTTACATTCAGGGTTAAATGCATATAAATATTTAAACATAAAAATCTGCTTGCATGGAGACTTTATAATAATAAAAAAGTGTTTTCAGATTCTATTATTGAAGTTTCCCTGTCGGATCACGAAAGGTCCAATCGGTTAACACCTTTGAAAACTGCAGGAACCAGTAACGAAGACTTGGATTTAGTAACACACACTTATGCAGAGAGAAAAATCTCCCGTTCTGATACACCTAAGAATATAGACGTTGAAGACGACTCTAATGATGATGTTGGGAAGGATTTGAACCTAAAAGAGGATAAAGCACCAAAACATTGTGACAACAATACATCTACAGGCTCAAATTATCTTCCTAAACAAGCCAAGCAACGTCGATCTCGCACTAATTTTACACTGGAACAGTTGAACGAACTGGAGAGACTATTTGATGAAACTCACTATCCAGATGCTTTTATGAGAGAAGAGTTATCTCAGCGACTAGGTCTTTCAGAAGCACGTGTTCAGGTAGGAAGTTTGACTGAGTCACTTAATATTCATATTATGTTAGTCAATGATATAAAACCGTTTTACAGATGTGTATTTTATGCGAATCTATATTTCAAATTAAATGATTTTGGCTTCATTTGTAAATGTATAAAAGTAATTAATATTTATAATGCCACATGAATAAGCAACAAACTCCTGAGTTTTATTGTTGCGTCTTTCATTCTTATTTTACAGAAATTTTACCAAAATGTTATCTATCGATCATGATTGGAAAATAAATATTTGCTTTTAATAATAACTTTACAGCGTTCATGTGAAACATCCATGATAATGCTACTAGTTTAAGTGAAATAAAAACGTAAAGCTGAACAAAATAATGTTTATGTAGTTTTTTTATGCAAGAATAAATATAGAATAATGTAATTTATCTTATGGTATAGGTTATTACTTGATATTTGTTTTGTACAACTTAATTGTTGAATTTGTTTGATCAAATTACAAACTGTCAATACTTATATATTTAATCATATTACAAGCTGTTGTTTTTAACGATATGTTATTTTAAGAGATCTGTTTCCTCAGTTACAAGTCTTTATATAATGTCTGTTCCGTCACATCACAAGTTGGCTTTAAAGATCTGTTAAACATATTACAAGTTATTAAAAATCGGCTTCATCACGTTACAAGTTGTTTTTAAAGGTCCCTTACTAGATATTACTTCGCCCCCCCCCCCCCAAGTGGCACAGCGGGATGTCTGCGGACTTACGATGATAGAATCCGGGTTTCGATACCCGTGGTGGGCAGAGCACAGATAGTCCGTTGTGTAGCTTTATGCTTAATTACAAACAAACAAAGAAGATATTACTTCTTGTGAAACATCTGTTTCGTCCCACAACAAGTTGTCTTTAAAAGTCTGTTAAACATATGACAAGTTATTAAAAATCTGATTCATCACATTACAAGTTGTTTTGAAAAGTTCCTTACTAGATATTAATTATTGTTAAACATCTGTTTCGTCCCACAACAAGTTGTCTTTAAAAGTCTGTTAAACATATGACAAGTTATTAAAAATCTGATTCATCACATTACAAGTTGTTTTGAAAAGTTCCTTACTAGATATTAATTATTGTTAAACATCTGTTTCGTCCCACAACAAGTTGTCTTTAAAAGTCTGTTAAACATATGACAAGTTATTAAAAATTTGATTCATCACATTACAAGTTGTTTTGAAAAGTCCTTACTAGATATTAGTTATTGTTAAACATCTGTTTCGTCCCACAACAAGTTGTCTTTAAAAGTCTGTTAAACATATGACAAGTTATTAAAAATCTGATTCATCACATTACAAGTTTGTGCACTGTGAGATTCTCTAGCTAATCATAAGAAGGGTTAAGATCAATACTACAAATGACCCTACTTTCTGTTAATCATCCTGAAAAGCATACACACAGTTCCACATTTCTTCAATTCTAGAGAATTACAAGTTTAACAAAGAATACCTGTAGGAAGAGCAAATTGGGGTATCAAAGCTATTTTCCTTGTTGTAAGATTCATTAAGTCTTAGAAGATAAATTTACTATTTTAACTCCGTATGTGTTACTGGCTGAAGTTCAAGCCTTTGGCCTTTTGTGTTGAGTTATTATCCCCCAATTTTTTTTAAAAATGTGCTTAAAATTAACAGAACAGTATTTGTTTGTTTGTTGGAAGTTAAGCACAAAGCTACACAATGCTCTGCCCACCATGGGTATCGAAACCCGGTTTCTAGCGTTCAAAGTCCGCAGACGTACCGCTGTGCCACTGGGGAACAACAGCACAGTAAAGTATATAAACTTAAATTTCTACTATATCCTCTTTAGAATATATATAAGCACAATATTTTGATTTGATTTATGAGTTTACGGCGTGTTTTTTTAATCTCAGACTGATATTGAGAATATTTGTAAAGTTGAGCCACAGAAGCACAAACAAATTGTGTATTAGCTGAGGTGATGGTCATATGACTCACTTTTATGTTTATTTAAACGCGAAACTACACAATGAATGAGGTATTTTCGGATTCTTTTGTATGTGAACACAAAATTCAGTCATTCCAAACAACACTCCCGCCAGACAAATATGAAATATTTTATTACCATTGATAACACGGGTCAACAAAAATTATTTCTCTGTTCCTAAAAAAATAAATAAAAATAAAACCGTTTTTGTGTAATATGACGATGTTGATTCTAAAAATCAAGTTGAAAATTACTGATCACCTCTAGTTTTCGAGTTATGATAAATTTATTCATATTATTCTTATATATTGTGAAAATAACAACAAAGTAGAATTCAAATAATTTAAAATTTCACGGTTTAAAATCGAAGATTATGTTGAAAGTTTTTACAACGCGAAAAACATATGCTTAAAGCTACTAAAACTGTTAATATTTATGTCTATTATATCGAAACAATAACACTTTGTCCAATATATATATATATATAATGAAGCATTGTGATCATGGTAGTAACAATCCCTATGGACTAACATCACTGTATACAGATAGTTACTTTTCTCGACTTTACACGAGATTGAAGCAGTTTGGTTGTATCAGTTATACACACTTTGCCATGTGGATTCGTGAATGACAGGACATACAGAGGTGGAAGGTTTTCACCACCCGTGACGAAGCGATTAGCACAAGCTTTTACGCTGATTGAATGGTTCTTCCGATAATGCTACTTTTATAGAAGCTGAAACTTTTCATTAACTAGACTTAATTTGTCGCTGAAGTGTCCAAGTAGATGCGAAGGGAGAAGCATGGGATCGCAAATGACTAGTAAGTCGTGTCGCCTGCTTTATTCACCAATGTACCCGTGAAATAGAAGCAACATCTGAGTTTCCAGGACATCATTGTGAAACTTCAAAACTACAAAAAGTGGCTCTGTCTTGTATTTGGGCTTATATGATATATTAGATAATTTCTCTTGATAAACACCGATTAAAAGAAATCGTTGGAATAAAAGAACAAAGGAATCGTCTAACTGACGTTGTTATCTGGCTGTCTGAAGCAACAAATTATTTAATTTCAGTGATTGCATTTAACCGGATTAGTCTGAGTTTAGCAACTGACCAGTCGTTAACATCGTTAAAAGGCCTATTTGTTCCAAGATGGTGACCATGTGAAAATGTGCCTAACGATTCTTACTGGTGAAGAATGAGTACACAACATCGCCTCTGTTTAGAAGGAAATAAGAAGATTCCACTTCCTAGTTCGCCAGCTCAGTGTTTAAACTGATTAAATAAACGTTTTTTTTAAATGTTCCCTTCGGTTGAATAGAAAAACAAAAACAACTACATGCATCATATTTTGTACAGGGTAAATCCTCTATAGAAATTATGTAATAATAATGAGCACTTTCAAGAACAAGTAATTTTGTTTCAAAAACTGGATTCAAAACAGTAGCTAATAAACAACACATAGTTACTGTTGTATTTGATGTGAAACTCAAAGTTTGTAGTTTCATTGCAATAAAATAATGTTATGTTTTGTGCGAAAATATGTTTTTCAACGGTAATAGGCGCTTCGAAAACATAAAATAAAAGTTTTATAGCTGGTGAAATACATTTAAAGTTATGATAGCAAACGTTGTATTCTGCGTAGATAAACAATAAACCACCTTTTTTCAATAACTAACCTATTCGATACATATTATCATCGTAATATTTTACTGAAAAGTTGCCCCCCCCTCCCAGTGGCACAGCGGTATGTCTGCGAACTTACAATGCCAGAAACCGGGTTTCGATACTCGTAGTGAGAAGAGCACAGATAACTTTATGTAGCTTTGTGCTTAACTTCAAACAAACAAACTGAAAAGTATGGATAGGTTTTGAAAATGTTTACATTACACATATTCAGTTTTTCGCGTTATTGCTTTGAATTCCCCACAATATTTTCTGAGGATAAAAGGAATGATTAAATACTAAGTAAGAAAAGGGTGATTTGGAAGGGTTTTACCAATGATTTATAAGATAAAATTCCTTTGCTCTTAAAAATACGTTTATCGTAGCATTTACGATTAAAACGGCGAAAGCTGGCAAAGCGTTGGAACCAATAGACCTACAATTTTCGATAAGAATCACGTTAGCTGAAAATGTTTGTTTTGTACATTTATTCTAATTTGTTTAAATTCTTGACCTATTGGTTTTTAACATTTCGTTAGTTTTCGGAGTTTAAGTTGTAACTTTTAAATATTATGTTATCCATATAGGGCCAGTTAGAGGGTGGGCCACGAGGGCCATTTGGTCCAGGCCTCAAGCTCTGAGGGGGCCTCAAATTGAGACACTTATGATTTTGCATTTGTTAAGTTTTGTAACTTGTTGTTATGTGCCTCCCAATCAGACCAAAATGTGATACACACTCTGAGCTTAGAACTGCAAGTTATATATTTGCATATATTGTATATATATATATATAATTATATATACAAATATATACAAAATATACTTTTCTTTTGTTTTTCATATGTCATTATTGTTTTTACATTATAGTCAAGGGCCTGAAAAGATAGAAGTGGATTGGGCCTCTCTGAACCTCTGAGAGGGCCTGAATGCATATATAAATAGCGATTTAGAGAATATTTTGATTCTTGACGTCTAGTCCCACTGAAGAGTTGTGGTATTAAAAAAACAGGCCTCTTGGGCAATGACTTGTGAGAGAAAAAGTTAGATTTAAAATACATTTTTTACACGCTGATGATTTAGAAACCGCATATAAATTTTAGGCCCATATCATAAAATTGATGGGAACGTCAGCCAGATAAGCTTCTAAATTTCATACTCATTTAACAATTAAAAACTTTCGGCATAAAACGTGCTCCAGTGTAATTTCTATATTTTTCATTTAGGATGTCAGAAAAAATACTTAAATAATTCAATAAAAATCCTAATTAATTTTATTCTACTCTGTATAAAATAATATAAAGGTATGTTTATTCATGTCATAAATTTTGGGATAGATTCGGAATTATGATTTTTAAAAATAATTATCAAGAATCAGCAAGTTAAGCATTATTAGAGATTTTTCACAACATTACATTTTCTGAATAGTGTTGGCATGCTAGTTTATAATAAAAATATTATGTAAATAACTAGTCTTCCTTTGTTACAAGTTTTAATCCTGATTATAGAACAAATATTTCATGCATAAACTTTCATTGTATTTTGACGTTATAAACAAGAGTTATAAATGTAAAGGCAACAAACTAAAACATGGATAGCCTTTCACTTGATCTTAATACCCGACCATAGGACAAATACATCATGCATATAAATTCCTTGCATTGTGATATTATAAATAAGTCTTATAAATGTAAAGACAACAAACTGAAATATGGAGAGCATTTCACTTGTTCTAAATACGTCTCCTGTTCATTTCACGGACGTTCATTGTTTCTTGAATGTTGTGAAATTCTTTTAAATTTCTCCCATCCGTCGACAAACACACACAAGCTCGCGCTCTGTTTTATATTTTTCATCTTTTTCCTGGTGAATTACATCTTAGGATTCTATTCCAATAAGAGATACAACTTGAAGATAATTTGTTTTCTATTCGGTTTTCATTAATCAGTTTAGACTAAACCTTGTGGTGAGCCATATAAACATTGTAGATGAGAACAGTAAGGTAATTAGAATTACTCATAAAGAACGCACTCTGAGCCTCGAATCGAAAAAAACTAGCTCTCATTTTTCTAAATTCTTACCACACTTCAAGGAAGGGATAATTTCAAAAAGGGGAAATTAATTAAACATCGAACAATCATGCCTATGTCTTATTTCGCATTTCGTGTTTTTATCATTTATGTGTATGTATATAAACTCTTGTATAGGAAACCGAGCTAATGCAGGATTTCTCGTGGCCAATAATTAAAATATATTACCCTCAGAGTGTCATGAATTCATGTGTACATGGAGAAATCACCCAAACAAAGCAGAATAAATGCGGAGATTTCAAACAGGTAATATCATTAGAACCGCGGGCTTCAGCCGTCTGGCGTAAAGCCTCAGGGACGAACGAATTCAATTAAGAAAGCAGCGTTTATTTCAAGTCGACTCAACGCAGCCGGATTTACATAATTCCAATTTAAATTTGGACTGTCGTACAACCTATTCATTATCAATTGTCGTTTAACAAGATTGAATTTATCAGAAACAAGTGAACCGACTAAAGCCAGCCTATTAACGAACGCAAATAGTGATATGGCTCCAGTAACAATTGGGTTTGAATTTTGATAATACTTGATTAATATCTATTTCTCTTCATCTGTATAACAATGTATTATTTTAGTAAAAAATCAAACAATAGGCGTGATAGGAAAAGCACTCTATTCAAATTACATTTATATCCTCGAGACCACGTGCGATTTCACAGTATTAACTTTCATAGCATTCCGCTTTTAAACTTAAACATTCATATATTTATTTGTTGTGTTTTCGCAACCATGAAACAATGAATATACCGTAGTTTGAATCATATTTCTGTTTTTCTGGCAGGTGTGGTTTCAAAACCGAAGAGCCAAGTGTCGAAAACACGAGAACCATGTTCAGAAGAGTAAGCACATATATATAATATATTTAGAATTCTATAGAATCGTATGTATGGGTTTCTGTTCCCCTGTCATCTTCACCGAGGAAGGTGCCAACGTATTTACATTTCTGTTTCTTTAATAAGGGTCAGCTATAATTTTATCTAGAATTTGGCATATCTTCTAGTAATCAAAACATATTTTTAAACCCAGGGAAAATATTTTTTTGCCTTATTAAGTGCTTAATTTGCTTGTTTATAGACACAAGTGTAATTAATAAATTAATAATATACATACAAGGAGAAACATTTCAACTGTAGCTTTACTTTACAAGATATTTTAGATATTAAAAGGTGACCACACCTAATATTCAGACGTGTTTCAGAAGAGACAGGCAACGAAGCTAATATCTTTAGAATTAAGTGGCTAAAATAATTTGTTGTAATTCTGATGTTTATCAATATCGACTATGAACACTATGCTATATTTATAGCAGATAAAGCCAAGTATAAAACTTTTTTGCTATTAGTTATTGTCAGATTAATATATTGAAATTAACTATATATATAAAATAAAAACAATGTTTTAATTCTTTTACTAGCAATGCCATTACCAACCTAATATTTTCACTATGACAGATGTTGTGATATCCAGTTATCAATATAAAAGGTATAATTTAAAAGACATATCGAACATTAAGGGCCTGGCAGGGCCTGATGGTTAGGAGGCTCGACTCGCAAGCTGAAGGTCGCGGGTTCGAATCCTCGTCACTGAACACACTCGCCCTTTCAACCCTGTTCGCTGGTAAAAAAGTAGCCCAAGAGATCGTAGTGAGTAGTGTTGATTGCAAACTTCAAAAAATATAAAACGAATTACACGGTAATGCTCTTGTAAACATCTTAAATATTCGCCAACTTTTAGATGTAAGCATTTAACACAAGAATAATTATTAAACCTTACCATTACCAATATATGTATATTATGCAATTACTTACAGTTTATGTATTAGGCACATTTTTCACTAAGATTAACGCATTTTGGTTCAGCTCTTTATAATAATTCATTACAGATTAATAATTAAGCTATTTTCTCATGTAACACGAATATTACTTAAACCAATCAAAAGAGTAAACCATAAATCATGTTCCCCCCCCCCTTCTTGTTACTAAGGTATCAAGCTGACGTACATGGTCTTAAGAAGATAAGTAAAAGATTTTACGCCCGATTATCGTTTCAAGTTCGATATATATTACCTTCTAATTTGCACTCAAGAAATATAAAACATTTTTGGAGTGTAGCGTCTCATACGAGCAGGATTGACTCCCACACCTTACGCACGTTAAGCAAGTTGTCCACCAACTGAGTTAAAGGGCTAAACCAACTAGCAATTGATATCAAAACCATTTTTTAACAACGCAAACTAGCACAAGCGTTCCCCTTACCCTATGAGGGGATCTCACGACTTTAAACACTCAATGTTAAGGTTCTACTGCGTTAAAAGTGTTGTATTTACAAAGTAAAGCTTTTTTCAATGCTTTATGTAAGCCAGTTATACTTATCCACTTTACTTACATACATGATCATCGAATTCTTAAGTCATACAAAATATAAAACATTCCAAAGGGAAGATAAGTCACAGAAAACCACCTTGATGATTTTTGACCGTTGCTAGAAGCTCAAAAGCCACCATTAGTTAGCTAGTATTATCAAGATGTGAAAGGTAAATTGCTTTTGGAATTAACTACATATAAAAAAGGATATTTAGAATATTTCAGCTAAATGGTTCAAGTTGATTACTATAACGATATGTAAGTTAGATTTTTAACTTTTTTGATAACTTCGCCCTCAAGACACATTTGAAGCTGTTCGATGACAGATTTGATTTTACATTACAATTTTTTTTATTTAAAAACATTTAAAAAATTCAGGCCCCCAGTCAACTTCTTACCGCATATAGCATGCTAATATTTTAAATCTGTCATTCTTCTCATGTAACGTCATCTTTCACTTAATTCTATAAATAACTACTTTATTAAGTCCTATTGAATAACTTCGTTATTGCGTTAATTGACATTGAAAGTGAGTGAGTGACCTGGTATTCGTAGAAGTATTTTTGACATGCTTATTAAATAGCTTACGAATTTAACAATTATAACACATTTTGGTTAATAGTGGTGGTCGGAGAAGTAAAATTAATTATTTATCTTCAAAACATCGATGCAAAAAATTAAAACAAACTCAAAAACTCTGTAAATTATAATATATAAAATACTAAATTATGGATAAATAATGTCTAAAATGTGAACGTAAAATGTAAGTATAAAGATTAAAATGTGAACGTAAAATGTAAGTATAAAAATTAAAATGTGAACGTAAAATGTAAGTATAAAGATTAAAATGTGAACGTAAAATGTAAGTATAAAGGATTAGAGTGTATCATTGTTGTAAACAATAATGTCGCAAAGCAAAACAGAATTGACTAGGTTTTAAAAATGTCATAAACATGATCCAAAACAAACAAATCTTACACCATATTTTTAGGGGTAAGGAAACTACGACTGAAATACATAAAAAGTAACATACATAAAGCATAATATTTTAACGTTAAGAGCAACGCACGTTAGAAGTTAAAAAATTATCTACTGACTTTTGGCTTCACATTTATGTAACAAGTTCAGTCACAAGAGGTCCGTTGTTTTTCATACATGTAAGAGCGAAAATCAATGTAAAAACTCAATTCTTATGAGCTTAACTTAGATGCTGATTTTTACAGATATCATATCCGAATATACCCTTCCTCTTTTACGTAACACAATTAGATAGATTTATGTCAAAATTAGTCAAATTCCCAAAAGCATAAGGAGTAATCAAAGATGCACACATAAAAGGAGATGACGTTAAAGATACTTTTACTAAATCATGCTATCATTGTAGTTCCACATGTTAGATTCCTGATTTTTATAACTAATCCTCTGATGTACAAGAGTTATTATTTGGGAATGAAACAATATTATTATAACAGTAACCTACATGACCGCCGAAGTTTCTTAGTTAATTAGTGAATTATTAAGTTAATTAGTCACTTTTTTGTTACTAATTGATAATTACATTGAGCATGTAAATAATTGATGTATATATATATATATATATAGTAATAAAAATTAAATAATTAGTAATTAGACTTACATAGTCATATAGGTTACAAACGATGACCATGATGGACATCGATTCGCCACAATCTTACCGTAAGTACTTAATATAATTGTATAATTGTGACAGTTTGTGACTAGCAGCTTTCTCTTTATAACCAGAATACTTCAACGTCATTGCTACATCAGAGAAGAAAGCAAATATTCACTATACTTTCATGTGAAAATTGTGTGAATTTATAATGTGAACATGTTACATTAAAAATATTGTTGTATGTTAACTGGAAATCCTTGACTCATGCACTTTACCCAAATGTCATCTGGTAAAAAAATTATATTTTACTTACATATGAAAGCCATAATAGTATATTAATTTATCACGATCAATAAATTATGAAGAAAAAGCCCTACAATTTCCGGAAAGAGCAGAAAAGAATTTTAGTGTTATAACAGGTTGCGATAAAAAATATTAAAATATGCATATTGACGAAACTGGTATTTTGTTCTGAGAGTTTTGTGGTTTCCTTTTTTTAATGTATTGCTATAAACATTCTCGAAGGCGCACTAATAATATTTATTAATATGTGAAAACCGATTTAAGTTTCGTTAATTTTCATTCCACAGTAAATACTAAAAAATATCCATTAGGTTCGAGAATACCTTATCAATATGTGTATTTTAAAAGTACATATAGTAAGTTTGAAAGAGCACAGTTCTAACGTTTTTTTAATACTCAACTTTATCAAACTTCGATAAGAGCAGGACTTAGAAGACAATGGAAATTTCAGAAGGTAGTGTATGCTTTATATATTAAATTAATTAAAATATGGTTTAAATAGTTCATGGTGTTAACAATAAACATTGTCGGATAAATCCAGATTTTAAATAAAAACCGAACCTCTGAAAATTATTTCTATTAAGGAATAGTTTTTGACGTGAACGCCTTTTGCCGCTGAATCATGATCTACATTGATATGTCAGGCAAGTTAATAATCTATGGTCCTTTTTTATGTTGGATATACAAGACTGTTTAGTGTAAGTGTTATTGGTTAGTGTATTTTATGACTTAATGTTTAATGACTGTTTAGTTTTTAAGACAAGAGTATTGAAGATGGATTGTTTTAAAAGTGTTATTTGTAACAAATTTGGTTATGTAACTCTGTGCGAATCGTAGGTTGTGTTTGCAACTACATTGTTGTCTAGACTTACAAATATTGTTGACGTCACGTTACTCAAATCTTCGGTATTTTTCTCGTTACGTTAACTGAATATTGTTACATAATAACGCCGCTTGCATACTTTGTTGAAAATTCCAGGCCTCAGTTGGACAAATTATATATATAGGTGAAAAAACGAACGCAAGTCAAGTGAAGAGTAGATAAGTGAATGAAGTGAAAGTAAAGTTCAGTCAGAAAAAAAAAAGTTAGAAAAGCCAGTGTATGAGTGATTAGTCATAACGGGTGATATTTTAAAGTGAATATTCTTTTGAATATATTGGATTGTGTGCTGTCCGTTTATCGTTGATATCTATCGCCAACAAGTCACAGACACCTACTGTAGAAGAATCCTCAGCTCAACCTTACATACTTAAAATCCTGACATTGTTCTTACATATTTTTACTGTAGTGCTCGTTTTACCAAAGTAAGTTTATGCAGCATTAAACTTGTTACACGTCAATGTTTTGATCACACTTTTGAATCTTATGTTTGTTAGACAAAAACGACTCTTTCAGTTTAATGCGAGAGTTATGATTTAGATAACTTATATAGCGCGAGTGTTAAATCTAGTTATTTATCGAAGTAATAGTTTATCGAAAGATTGTTTGTGTAACTGTTTACGAATCATACGTTGTGTAGTCCAGTTGTTGTTAACTGGCGATTGTTATGTTATTGCATAACGTTACTAGAACATTTCTTGTTGTTTTAATTGAGTATTATCTTATATATATATTGTAAACCGTGGTGTCTGTCCGAGCATTCGTCTGTCTACCCTTTGAAAAGCTGTGCACACAAGCCAAGATGAACATTCACTTTTGAAATGAGTGGAGAACAGGCATGAATAATGTTGATGCCAAATTTCATTTCACAAGCAGAATTTTCTACACTAAATTGTTAAGAATTAATCACACTATCAATCACATTTCAAAATGTGACGTAACTTAAAGAATAACAATGTAGATTTACGGTATGTTATTGTTTAGTGGATCTCAGAATGTCTGAAATGCTCAACAATTACTTTTTTGCAGTGGACAGTATAAGTATCTCAGAGCTTTGGCTCTTAGTGAAACCAAACGTGCAACACAATTAACCTTTTTAAAGTCCATGAAATAATTCAAATTGATAGATTAACTTCAACTTTCCTGTCACTAGAAACGTGTTCTTTTGCTTGTTGCATCATAATATCTTGTAGTGAATGGAACGTTTTAGACCTCTTTCGGGGTATAAATACGCATCGAAAATTTAGTTCGAAAGATAAATCTAGACTATGTAACTGCGAGTTTAACCATAAAGAGCCCCCCCCCCCAGTGGCACAGCGGCACTACTGCGGACTAACAACGCTAGAAACCGGGTTTCGATACCCGTGGTGGGAAGAATACAGATAGCCCATTGTGTAGCTCTGTGTATAATTTCAAACAAGCCATAAAGAGCGTATAGTGGTGATTCTTAAAGTAAATTTATCACAGATTGTATTGTAATAACAAAGTAGAGAGTCCCCTGGTGGGACAGCGGTAAGTCTTCGGATTTACAATGCTAAAATCAGGGGTTCGATTCCCCTCGGTGGACACAGCAGATAGCTTGATGTGGCTTTGCTATAACAAAACATACACACAGAGACTAGAGAAGAATAATTCGTCTTGTAAATTGTGTTCTAAAGTAATGGAACCAGCCTGTGTGGAATTTGACGAAAAAGAGACAAATATTTAAAGATATGGATATAACTGTAGTAACCAACAGTTATAGTAGTAATTTAACTATAACTGTATGCTTGTAAGTAGTAAGTGTAAGAGCAACTGCAGTTACATGGCTGATATATAATGTAAAAGATATTGTCGAATTTGTGCAAATTCAAATGAATTTTTAGTTTTACTAAACGAACAGAATGCATCCTCTCACAAATAAGACGAAACATTTGACTACAGAGAATATAGTTAAATAAGTTCACTATGTACATACATGCAAAATAGCATCTTTATAAATTAGAAAATGTACAAACAGAGAGTCGAACAGTAGATATAGATTTTTTAAAGACCCTTACGTGATTAAACGGCCGAGACTGAACATATTTGCAATTCTTTAGTGGGTGTCTGTGAATTGTTGGCGATAAATTTCAACAATAAACAAACAGCACACAATCCACTTGTTTTCAAATAGTATATTAAAACAAGTCAGACGTGTATACAAATGTTCGTTACATTGTTGATTATCACAATTGTATCTAGAGCTTTAAATAATTGTATATTTTTTGTCAAATTCGACACAGGTTGGTTCAGTTACTTTAGAAAACAAGTTGACTAGACGAATTATTCTTCTCTGCTCTGTTATTACAATACCGTCTGTGATGATTTCACTTTTATTCCTAATTATGAATCAG
Source organism: Limulus polyphemus (assembly GCF_000517525.1). Classification (NCBI taxonomy): domain Eukaryota; kingdom Metazoa; phylum Arthropoda; class Merostomata; order Xiphosura; family Limulidae; genus Limulus; species Limulus polyphemus. The sequence goes on along the minus strand of NW_013665722.1, from coordinate 391,780 downwards.
AATGTGAGCCTTTTGATTATGTTTTACATATTACAAGAGTTCATTTATATTTCAAGAAAAAATATGTTCTACCCTGAACAAAGCTATTTAAGAATAATTACAATTTTTAATGTTTTAACTACACCAAAGCAAGACCATCATAACAAAATAATGTCAATCATCCCTACAGTTTACTTTTATGGAAATCAGACATCTTATTATCTGTAATCGGGTTGGAAAAAACATATTATTGATTATTCAGCCCACGCAGAATGTAATGTTTCTTGGCATCGTTGCTGCCAAGTGTCTTGTGCATTGCTATGAGTGGAATGCAACACTTTGGAATCTAGCATCCAGACTGACCTCGTGAATGCTGATTTTAATCGTCTGTATACTGACATTATTCTCATATTCGACTGCGAAAATTCAGTCTTGACAGATATCCTACCATTGACAGTTAACAATGTTTGTCTATATTGTGGATGATGTTTATCTTGTTCAGGTGTCCGACTAACTATTTGGAAGTGATTCCGCCATATTCTGCAAACGGCATTTTTAAACAGTTGCTGTTAAGTTGTAACGGTGTGCTGTATTTGGTCGGCTTTTATTTGTTCGAGGGTTCTACAAGGGAATAAAATATTTAATTGTCTTCTTAGAGGTCTAGATATAATCACAAACACTATGGAAAATTTTAGTTTCTGTAATTCACTTCAACGTGACAACAGAAGTAAGACTGTATATCATATATACTACATATATCATATAAGCTGAGTGACTATTCATAATGGCTGGAGACGGCTTGAATGGGTAATGAAGAAAAACTTTAATATAAGTTTAACATAACAGCAAATGTACAACGTTTCGACCAGGCTTTTATGATTATTAATCCTTGTCGTAACCTTGTATTTTTGTTTT
>NW_013665722.1:385548-390017 GCF_000517525.1 Limulus polyphemus | reverse complement strand
AAAACAAAAATACAAGGTTACGACAAGGATTAATAATCATAAAAGCCTGGTCGAAACGTTGTACATTTGCTGTTATGTTAAACTTATATTAAAGTTTTCCTTCATTACCCATTCAAGCGTCTCCCGCCATTATTAGTCTCAAAGTGGGTTCCTCGTCATCGAATTTGAGTGACTATTTATTTGCATTTACGATCACCAGTCAGACCATCAGATGTTTTAAAAATGAAATGCAACTGAACAGGCGATTTGCATTATAGCAGTGGTTTTGCCTTGTCATGACTATAATATTACAAATTTCAATCTTCCTACACTTTGTTTGGAAGTTTATGTTTCGCATTTAAAGATAGGCCTTAAATATTAAACTTGTACCTTCTTATTTTGAAACTAAATCGGTCCATTGATATAATATAATAGCAAATATTTGAAATTCATTTTGTCCAAACATTTACCACTTGGAGCATTCTTGAATAACCACAATATATTGACATACAAGTTAAAAATTAACTGTATTATAGAAATATTTCATTTTATCTTATTACCTTGGTTAACGTAAACTACCTAAAGTATACTTTTCTAAGGTTCTAAATGATTTCTTTCTTTATAAATTTTCAGGTTTGATGATGGCTACAAGTACGCCCATTGAATCTTCCCGTATAGCTCCATATATGAATGTCAGTAGCGCCGCCACTCGGCTGCCTCATGAAAGATATCTAACGTCTAACCGACACTACTTACAGTATCCTGACCCAGCATTTTTGGCGGCACTTCAATACTACTCAACAGGAGCAGGCAGTCACGTGACCCAAGGAAGCCCACGACCTCATCCAAGCTTATTCTTCTATCCTTCAGCTCATCCTTTCAGCCTTTCCGCACTGATGGCTGCTGAGCGACTCAATAACAAAAGCTCAAGTATTGCAGATCTGAGGCTCAAGGCACAAAAACACACTGCTTCCTTAGGAATTTAAGCCGCACCATATAACAACAAACGCCGAATAAGTTATATCTTACTTCTGTAATATATAACTCAATGTATGAAAATATCTATAACTGCTGAACACTTTTGGACCAATTTCGAAAAAACATTGTTTATGTTTAACCAATCAGGTTTGTAGTCAACAAGATAGAAAGCAACCAACACGGAGGCTCACGTTCCTATTTCTTGTCATTCCTTTAGTAGAGATTTTCATTATCCTGATACATAAACCAATTAAGGGTTGACATGTTCCTATTTATTGAAAGATATGTCTTGAAACTAATGTCTAATCGTTCCATTAAAGTAAGTTATTTGTATTTCAAAAGGCGTTTGTTGGTGTTCTAGATAAGGAACAAAATATAACAGGAAAACTCCGAAGCGTGTTTCATCAGTGTCACTTACTAACATACACAATAGTGAGTAATTGTGTTAAAGGGCTAGAACATCTATACACGAAATGGAAGATATATTCCAGTAAAAGATGTGTTAAATTACAGATATTCTGTGAATTTTCCTTCAGATCTCAATATTTAAATTCCCCTCAAAACTATGACTCTGTGCTGTAAAGATACGAGGAGGGATATATGAACAAAACATCTTCCCAAATATGCATGCAAAGATATAATGGATAGATTTCAATTTCTATACACTATTCTCATTCATGTACAATGTTTAGTAATAACAATGTAATTTTTTGTTATTTTACTCTATACATTCCGTGATACATGCATTTTATTTATTATTCAAATAATCAATGCAACTTATAAAGCTTGCATTATATGTATACAAAATAACACAATTTGATCAAACACCTCCAAGCTCTAAAAAGTAAAGCAAGCATGATATTCAGTAAAGAATGTAAAAACATGAGAGAAAATGGCTCAAGCCATTCAATTTGAGTTATTTCAAAATGAATATAATTGATATAGGTAACAGTATGACACTCGGTTTCAAAGTACAAATTTTGGATATAACAAAGTAAAAATAGACAAAAAGTATGTATGGGTTGAAAGATTCAACAGATTTCATCCCCATAGATCTTGTGTGAAAGCTTGCTGTCGTGGATCTTCATCGAGTAGAAGAGGGTAAGTTATGACATGAGGACGTAGCTTGATGTACCAGTCATCTTCCTCCATCTAAATCTTCTTTTAACCATCACATGTATGTGGTACAGAGATAACTAAAGCTACACGTGTATTCCTTCTAATCACATTTACAGATTATGCGATGTACATATTCTATTATTAAACAGGCTGTACTGGAAACATTACGAAGTTCTGAGGTGATGAATCTAACTGTATATTACGAATTAGACATCCAACCTCACAAAAATTTCACTAAATCGATCCATGTTTATAAGTCAATCTACGTTTGCGTTAATTGTCTACGACATTTTTATAGTGAACAATTATGCTACAATCATGCATTATTCATTCATATATACTAAATGTTTTTCCAATTGATAGTGAACAAAATGTAAACATTGTATAGATATATATGTATACTTTTATGCATTAGTTACGATAAATATTATTATGTAATTCATCATTTAAGATGATATCGTAATAGTACTTTCAAACGATTAGCTTATGCTACCTATTAGAAAGTTTCAAGAAATTAGTTTGTAGCTTCAATCTTAATTAAATTTATCACCGACATGCATATGAAATGTAGTTTTTAATTGTCATTTATAATGGCTAGTGATCGATGACATATTATGGAATCAACACTATTATTTGTATAGAAAGTAACTATAAAATAACATTCGCTAAATATGAATATATATAAATGTCTGACACAGGCATCAAACTTATTGTAAAAAAGACGCTTCTATAATAAGGAAATGAACTTTCATAACCCCTAATGTTAAAATGGGCATTTATAACCCGGGAAACATAAAATCTAAAATATTTAAATTTCTTGCAAAGAATAATGTATGCTTAGAATATTTTAATAAGAGAAAATAGTAAAGGTATAATTTCATCCTACACGGCCTGGCATGGCCAGGTGGTTAGGGCGCTCGACTCGCAATCTGCGGGTCGCAGGTTCGAATCCCCGTCACACCAAACATGCTCGCCCTTTCAGTCGTGGGGGCGTTATAATGTGACGGTCAATCCCACTATTCGTCGGTAAAAGAGTAGCCCAAGAGTTGGCGGTGAGTGGTGATGACTAGCTGCCTTCCCTCTAGTCTTACACTGCTAAATTAGGGACGGCTAGCGCAGATAGCCCTCGTGTAGCTTTGCGCGAAATCCATAACAAACAATCATCCTGCACTTATTAAAGACAAAGCTTATTTGTTGTTCTTATTGTTCTTAGCGATAGAAATAACACAAAACTGTAAAGCGATTAAAAAAATCTTACTCGAAACATTCTTGCGATATATCTAAAACTTCTGACTAGCAGTAAGGTTAGAATTATGAAGTAAAACCATCTTTAAGGCCTAAATCTTTAACATAATTGTATCTTTGAAATGATCTAACTTGTTCTGACTTGGACATGTAAAGCAGAACGGAAATCCAATTAACAGAAAGTAATGAAACGTTTCTGAGTCATAAATTTGTAACATTTTCTTTATTATTTAAGAACATTTAAGGAACTTGTTAATTGTCTACATTATTATCAACGTTGAACTGATTGTGCAAAAGCGTGTAGGCTCTTTAATTGTGAATTTTATGTCCATATGAGTTTCATATTTCGAAACATACACACTAATTAATTGATAGAAAAATGATTCCAAACTGGATGTAACTCATATCTTAAATATGTTATATAATATGGCCAGTGTATTTATCATGGTTATTACTGTTATTTACAGATTTTGAGTTTGGTATGACTTTTGCTTTAAGCTTAAGACAATTTTGTTTAATAAAGCTCTGCATTATTCTTTGCACGCTTGGGGTAAGAACGGTAAGAACTCCAACAGTTTCTCGATAAAATTAAGAAAGTTTCTTAAATGTAGGAATAAATTTTGGATTTAAAATAATTTAGGTCTTATATAATCGATTGGTTGTAATTATTTCCTAACGATAATCACATTCGAAAAACCAACAATTAGTGTTTTTATGATACTTCCATACATATAAATAATATTGGATATTGTGGATAGTTTAATCCGTGAAAATTCGTTGGAGTTGACTAAAGAAGTACAAACCTTAGTTACAGGTTTATTAGTATCCTCATTATGCTGAGGACACAATTGTGTGTTGTCAGGGAAATAATAACCAACTTTCTCGAAAAAGTGTTGTTTGCACTTGATAAATTCAACAAATAGAGAACGTGTTTTATCATATTATGTATCAAAATAAGGTATCTTGCGCACTTTGTGATTCAGTTTGTATACTATACGTAAATTTGCAGAGGATTATTATTTCTATTGTTAAGGCAGATATGTTTCAAAAGTAGATTCTAAAGTGTTTAGAATATTACTGGGTTTGAGGTTTTATTGGATTACATACGCCTAGAGAGACATAATGAAGTCGTTTCGGTCTGTATGCTG
>NW_013665722.1:371972-385207 GCF_000517525.1 Limulus polyphemus | reverse complement strand
GTCCCTAATTTAGCAATGTAGGGCTAGAAAGAAGGCAGCTAGTCATCACCACCCACCGCTAACTCTTGGGCAAAGGGTGAGCATGTTTGGTGTGTCGGGGAGTCTAACCCACGACCCGCAGATTGCGAGTCGAGCGCCCTAACCACCTGGCCATGCTGAGGCCTGTATGCTGAGAACTTTGTCATGAGGACATCGCAATGCAGTTGTTGTTGTTGTTTTTCAACGTATTTTAAGTTTGTTAATTTGTTTTTGTAATGTTTGTACAATACTACACACAATGCTATCTACCCATAACCGTTTTAATATTGAACTGATAGACTAGAGGGAAGGCAGTTAGTAAAGAACACTTACCGTAAATTACTGGACTACTCTTTTCTGACCGAATAGCGGGATTTAAGCGTCACAGCCACGAAATGCAATACCGCATTGTTGTAACAGAAAGCGAACCATTAATCGTCGGTATCACACTGGCACACTAATTATTAGTTTCAAGTGTCTACTTAATTCGGAGCAGTCACCATTTTGTGAGACAGTACAACATTTTGCTGGGTCTCGGTCAATATTTTAAAATATTATTTTGTAGAAGTACTTTCGTTCAATAAGGTTTGAAATTGTTAACTCACTCAAAAAAGAAATACAAATAGGTTCAAATGCTAGTAGCGTAGAAAGGGAGTAGGAACTGAGCTTAAAACAGAAGTAATTTAGTTATTATTGCCATGCCTTAAACTCTCAGTTAAAGCTACCGGTATAAATCTTCAAATATTTATAACATGGTAAATAAACAGAAAAACATTAATAGTTTTATTTCAAATGGTTACTCTCTCTCACACACATACAGATATATATACATTATCCTTTTTGTTTTTTAAACATACTAAGTGTTTCGTAATCCACACAATAGATAACAAAATAGCCAAGTATGCTAAATACATTCAACCTTATAAGCTTTATCACGAATTATTTGTCTTGAGAATATCGTTTAATAAAGACAAAGGTTATTTGGAGTCGTTTCAACCAACAGAGTAGAAATACTAACTAAATAGAAAACTAAGGTATAAGATAAATGTATGTATACATCTAGAGTACAAAGCAAATCGTACAGAAGTTTTCAATTATTATAACAGAATAATCAAAAACCAGTACCAGATTCACGAATATAATATTCTGTTCCTCTTATATATTTAAAGCTCCATTGTTGCTCCACTGATTTCACAAAATGTTTACCAAAAATTATTTTGACAGTGGACTTACGGTAGAGTGAATTTTTATAGATTTATTTTTATATAGTCAGGTAGCTACAGGTTGCCACATTCGGTACGGTAACCTGGAATGGACGTCGCATCTTTTCACTGATTGGAAATATTTCCCTATTAATAATAGCTTTTAGTAACTTATTTTGCAAAGGTTCGGTATTTATCTACTAGATAATGATCATTAATACCCGAATTTTTATTACACTAATAGCATAAAATTACGAAATGTGAAAAGGAGAGCATCCTACAGATAATCATAGCCATGCTGAGTAACCTAATCAATCACTGTTTGTTTGTTTTTTACGTTTATTGAAAATTGTCCTGTTTCGTATGATTTTCATTGCTTGTAGAAAGATAACTGTTATCTATTTTGTTTCTTTATAAACGCGGATGTGATTAATAATGAGTGTTATTATTGAACTGTAAATATGGGTGTGTTGTAGTAGTGCCTGGTTGTCATATGGGTGTGTTGTAGTAGTGCCTGGTTGTCATATGCAGCAACTTCTAGTCACCATTGTTGTCATCTACTATTTGTTCTTGCTTCCATTCATAACTCTACATTGACACTGTTGTTTCTTGTGAAGTAATGCGACATTCTAAAACGAAAATCTTATTTTTCGTTTCAGTCAAAACAGTGGTAGCTATGGAACAATTAATTAATTTGAAAAATACTATAAATAAACAAATCTTTTGACGTCATCGATATCTTGATAATAACAAACTATTTCACAACCGTATGGCGAAAAGCGATTCTTTGTATAGAAAGTCTCAATTGACAACGCACAAGGTCAGCCGAGACGCACAGAAATTGCTCTACGGGGATATTGTTTCGTTTCTTAGAGCAGACTAAAGCAAATTTATATATGTTGTAGAGTCTATTAGGGAGTACTAATATATGATTACAACAGTATTCTCTTAATATTCCTCTATGACAATGAAGATTAAGACGGTTGATAAAACATAAAACATTTATTTACAAGGTTCGAACGTTTCGGAATAACTTATTCCATCTTCAGCGAAATCTGAAAATTGTGTTACAAAGATGATGATTAATTAAATTATAATATAATAACACAATCATTAGTTTACTAAGTAGTTATTAAAAAAAAGCGGTAAATAAGTATTAAACTTCGGTTTCCTCATGATGAATCCATTCCTCTATGGTATTTTACATGGTAAGAAAAAAAAAAGGACGATTTCTTTCAAACGGATCAGAATTTTTCATTAAACATGCGTTTTTTCAATCATGAAACAGAACTAAAACCTTTATACATTATTGAACGTTTATAGTATGATCCTCTTGGTAAAAAACAATAAATACTGTTGCAATCTGAAACATAAACAAACTTACAGTGATATCGTTTTTTGTGTCACAGTATTTACTAAGATAATCAAGCATACACACGAAACAAACACACTGCAAGTTATACTTCATATTTATACTATAACTGCTGTGCATAGAAAGAACAAAACACTACTTCCAGCTGTAGTCAAATTATGTTGATAGACAATGTGATACCATCACAATAAGCAACAAGAATCAGTTTCTATATATAATAGATTACAAAATTATCTATTAACACATCGAGCTATGATAATTCCTTACAACTAAGAACGTTATTTACGGATGTTCATATTGCAATTGGAAAACTTTGATTGTAATTAAGAGCATGAAAACCTAACGACAAATATGCTTTGAACAATCTGACAGAATTATTTAGTGTGAAAATGTACAACTACGTCTAGTACATTTTTAATTGTTTTAACGGCAGCAATACATGTGTATTGCACAGATTTTAACTGTTCACGGTACAATCATTTGAAAAAGTGGTGTAAATTTCATTAAAAAAGATATAGACAAGCTTAACAGACCCCATGAGTTATGGTAATTTTCCGTTGCGGTACTGATTTTCAACTAGTTTTATGGCGTTTTCTATCCAGTTGAACTTCAACATAATGTGTAGTGAAGTTTCACGAGGAAAGAAGTATCAAGTTGAATGACAGTAAATAATTGTTTGGTAAACTAATACTTGTTTCCTTTGGTCGTAATGACAAGTAAAGAATATGGAATTTATTAGGCTAACTGTATGTTTAACATGAGTATTTTTCTGACAAGAAATCACTTAAAAAACACATAAATAAAATAATGGGAAAAAAAAGAAAACAATAAAGCATGACAGCTAAAAAAATTGTAAATAAAACTAAACGTTTACTTAAAGCAATAACATAGAAAACATGGTTTTAGAAAATACTATGCTATACACTTGTATACAGGTGTGACTTATACAAATTGTAATACTTCTTTGGAAACATCTCATATCAAATATCTACATATCACAAAAATGTGATGATGCCATTATAGAAACTACCTTGAGATTGTCATACGGTACTAAAATCCTAGCCAAAATGGTTGCATACTGTTCTATATTGATGTCATTGTCTACATGCATGGAGTAGTTATCGAGTAATTTCCCGAGTAGTAACAGAGAAGATAGCCTATGATCGGACAAACATGTATGTTATTCTGGTCTGTATAAGTTGTTTCGAGCATTTGTTTATCAAAACAGGCATACAAACCTGTTCTGTATAAAAGGGTGTGCTTTTGGTATAATTAGTTTTTGAAACAGATCTACGCTTTGTTCAGACAATTTCTCTGTACTTGGTGTAGAGTCATGCCTCCTCATGTGCGAGAAGTTATAGGGCGTCAAATTGTTCGACTGTTCAGAAATGGTATGAAGCAAACGGATGTTGCCAGAACAGTAGGGCAATAAGACCATGTTTTGATCAGGTCACACGTTAAGGTCGAAAGAAGTCTTGCAACACCTTACGACAGGAATGGGTCGAATACATTCATTCCAGGATATCCAGAATAACGGTGGATAGGACACTGATCAAAAAAAGGTTATTTTGCAAGAAGAGTTATCTGCAAACCGATATTAACCAGTCACCATGTTACTTTGGCAAGATAGGATGCCAACATACAGTTAGGACGCTGGCGATATGACATATTTTCAGATGAGTCCTGTTTCTTGTTAAAGCTAACTGTAGGATTCGTTTCTGTCGTTTGCGTAAAGAACAGACGAAGGAAGACTGTCTATCTTACAGGAAACACACAGAAAGTGGTGCAGTACGTGATTGAGCAGCTATTCATCATGGTGGAAAAACTGCTCTTTATATCCTCCAGGAAAACGTCAATGGCGCCTCCTACAGGCATCACATAGAGACGATATTTCTCTCACATGCTAGGGCAATGTTTGGCAATAACTTTGTGTTCCAGGGTGACAATACCACTACCCACAGTGCGCGTATTGTACAGGATTATATCAGCCAGGAGGACGTTACAAAATTATCATGGGCAGTAAAGTCTCCAGATTGTAATCCCATTGTAAACCGTTGAACCGTTTTTTGTTTTGTTTTTTTAGTAATGCTCAATAATATATATCGTTGCCTAGCAACAAAACTATCACCTCTTTGTTCTTAGACCAACTATGGTGTTTATATTGAATACTCAATATTCATGTTAATTTATTAGAATGGTTTGTTTCTTTGTTATTTATTTTTTGATATCTTCGGCGATATAACAGCAAAACAGTTTAATCCAGAAGTTTTATTACATTGAGTTGTAACCGAAAGCAAAATAAAATTTACCAAGTAGTGTATCGGCTAAGCTTTACGTTACGTTATGTATTAGGCCTAACGCTTAAAGTAGACTACAAATAGACATACTATTACTAACTTTATAGAGTCAGTCTTTAAAAAGTTTTAAGTGGTGAATAAATGTTCATTAATAACAATTCTTTTGGTATTTTAACACATATATTACCTACTTGTCCTTAAAAAATAAACATTTATTACTGCCAAATATCTTTTATCTTTTGTACAGGCTCGGTCTCGCCTACCTGGTCTTGACTACATCTCTGTTTAAAACTTGAAGACTTCTTCTTTTCAAAATGAATAACATTAATACAAAATGCCCAATATTCTTTAGTTTCATGTATATAATTTATATTTTGTTTTAGTTATTTCAACAATATTTTTTTCATTTAATTAAGAAAAAGTGATACTAATATAAAACATGGTTTTTCACTGCATGTAATATAAGTTATTTCTAAGGTTCTGTTTATAGTTTCGAAGTGTCTAGATCAACCAGCAAAATTCTCAATCTGTGAGGATTTTGCTGGTTGATCTAGACACTTCGAAACTATAACCAGAACCTTAGAAATAACTTATATTACATGCAGTGAAACCATATTCTTGAAAAATCACAACATTTTAATATATATTCTGCATTATGAATACAGTAGTTTCAAATGAACGGCACCATATATGACACCTGAGCTAAACATGCAGGTCAAAGGGAGGTCGACCAATCAATAGCACCTATCGCCTACATGGCTACTCTTAATCAAACAGCGAGACTCATTGTCACTTTAATAAAGCGCTTATAACTGAAAGTGCTGAGCGTAATGAGTGATATACTGCAGCTCAAATCTTGAATCTTCCGATCCGAAGCTCGAACGCCAACCATTAGGTCAGACTCGGCCCATATTTTATACTTCTTTATGGTATTTTGACTAAGCTCTTGCCAATGGAAATTTCTAGCATTCGTATCACGACTGACATTATTTCAATAAAAAGCTAATAACCACCAGACAGAGTCAAACACAATCTAATGTCCAAGATGGTATATAAAGATCTGGATCTTAAGCTTAAAGTCTCTTTAAAAGGTAAATAAAAACTATACGATTTGAAAATATCTAACAATATGAAGTTGTATACTATCTTCTATATATATAGCGCGCATGTCTCTCTCTCTCTGTGGGCCTGTTCCTTATGCACGGCCACATATTTAAAGCTACAAACTCCAAACACGGGGTACAGATACAAATCGAGGCCAAAGTGACCAATATAGCAATATTTGGCCAACTCAACGACCAACTGGTCTCAAGTTGAAAAGGCCTAGTTTTTTTTTTTGGTAATGTATGATCAAGAAAGCTATTATTTACGTTTCTTCTCTGTGCGAGGACTTCTCCTAGTCATTCTATCAATGGTCAGTTATGTGTTAAAACGATTTAAAAAGTTCGTGGAGCCTTCGTTTGCTTCTCTGCTCATAATCTCTTCGTCTTTGCTCCTGACATCAAGATGCTGTTTAAATAGGCAAAATATTCATTAGATGACATTTTGATCAAGTGTGATGAAGTGAAAATAGACGTCACTTAATTATCAGTTCACTAATAACTGACTCCTGTAATTTAGATTCTAAACAGTTTTAAGTGTATGACTAAATTAATTTATTTTATCGTAAACATTAAATACATACATTCTTGAAAAATTCAATATATTATATTTGTTTTGATAGGCTTTTTTGTGCCTTTTGAATGGACAGGCAGCTCATTTTAAATCATTGCTTTTGTATAAGTATAGAGTCAGACTTGAAGTAGTGGTTAGCGCGCTGGGCTAGGGATAAGAAGATCTAAGTGTTTAGCAGGTTTATGTTCCTCAACGAACTCTGCACTTTCAGCTCTGGGCATTATAACTGGATTAAGAAATTAAGGTAGGTGATAGTGTAACTAATAATTACCTTCCATATCGGCTGGAAGTTTGGCCCAAGTATCGCATGAGGCGGTGTTCCAGTTGAAAATATTAAATATCATTCAAGCAATGAGTTTTATGACTTTTTTTGTATCAGAACAAAGAAAACTAAACACAAAGCCAAAATGAGACACGAACATTTGTTTAGCGCAAAGCTGCACATTAGGCTACGTGTTTCGCGTACACTGAAGCTATCAAACTCCAAATGTTAGTGTTACAAGATTAACGCTGAGCGACAAAGAACGTAAAACGATGGTTGAATTGACATCAGCTTATAAATAATATTTAAAATATTCAATGAAATAAGCTGCGTGATAATTATTGCACCTTTGTTTTTTGTTATTTTACAAATCACCATACTGAATTTATAAATTTATGGAATAATAGTACTTATTATACAAAATTATTTGTGTCGCAGCAAAACAATTAATATTTCATAGTTCATGTAAATTTTTATTGAAAGCAATGCAAAGTTGAATGATAAGGTCATCAATTTTTTTACATCTTATTAAAAAAGTTATCCGAATAATATTAATAGATATCTAATATTTTGAATGAAAATATCTAACATGACGTTACTTTTTCCTTAATTCTTTAACAGGTTGCTACATACTTTAGTGCTGATTACATTGTGTTTTCAGGCATATTTCAAGACACGTTAGCTATAGTTGACAAAATAGGTTATACCTAAGTTCGTCACCATCAGGGCCGTAACAAGGATTTCGGTTCGGGAGAAGTTCTATGCCTAGATAAATACCCCCCTCTAAAGCAAAAAAATTAAAAATAAACACGTTGCCACTCCCAGCACTTCTTTGAGTTTATATTTATCACTTTGATTATTTTTTTTTCTGGAAAAATGAACTCTGATTTTTTAGCAATTTCGATGGGGAAGACCCATTACAAAATAATTCAAATACAATATAGTAACATAGTAAAATAATACTTGAAAAATATATATGTGCAATGTAAAGTAAATATTATACCCAAATAAAGATTATACGTGTATATAATATAAACACATCATGTTTTATAAAAGAAATGTATTTGCTCTCTCTTCTTGTCGGGGGCTATCCCCTAAAGTCCCACTCCCCTGTATATGGCCCTGGTCAACATTTTGTACATTTATGAGCAAAAAGCACAACTCAAATATCAAGGTGACAGAAAATAATCATTTTTAATAATGTAACAGAATTATATTAGAAAATGAATTATCTTAAAACTTTAGGCTCTAACATATGTCTCATATTGAATAATAAGCATCTTACTATTAAAACCTTGACATCAAGATCTTAAGCTTAAGATTTTTCCTGAACCATTCTGGTGCCTTTAGGCCATATGTTCAGTTTTTTTAGTGTTTCTTCCCACGTGCTTCATGAATCACTGTGCAAATCTCATATCGTTAAGAGGGTTTTATATCTCGTTCTTGAAAACAAAATCACATTCGTATCATTTGAAACTATTACGATATTAATAGCTACATTTTCTACTGTGCTTTTTATATAATCAAAAGTATCTTATTGGTTGTTTATTACTTTCTCTTATAACAAAATTATGAAGAAAAAGCAGTAACTGATTTTCATAGCTTCAACGTCTATGAAGACTATATTTTATGAAAAATTATGAAAATCTGCTTGTTATAGAAAACATAAAAAGCAGTCTTTGTTTTGTAAGCAAAATTTAATTCATATGCAATGAACTGATTATTTTCTTTTTTTAAATTGCAAAATATTACTATTAATGATTTTATATTATAATAGAGTATTATAGACTTGTAAAAGATAAACGTTTTGTATTTTAAATAGTTTGGGAAAAAATCTGAAAAAATAACCTTAGGAAAATATGTATGTAATCGGTCCAAATTTCAAGTTTATCTTAAACCTTGTGTTGTTTATCACATGTTTTCAGACTCGTAGTTACTGAAGTATTAGGAATTATATATCTTTTCTCGTTTGAGTGTTACTTATAGGCATTGTAACCAACCCTTTTAGAGTATTTCCCTATTTTGTTTTTTACACTCATTTTGTACCGATTTTTTCGTCAATTTGCTTAACTGTTTGACTTTGATAATCCCCTTCTCGTATAAACAGTAGTTACATAGGTTTATTTTAAAAATTATAACTTATGTTTGTTCACCATTTATTTGTCTAAATGACATGTAGTTTAATTGTTTCTTTTTCCTATTTGAAATGCTTTGGGGGGGGGGGGCTTGTTTCTGTTGCTATTCATACATTGACATTTCTAATCGAATTCAAACTATTACTTCGTTCTAGTTTTTGATCATTTACCTCGGTATTATTATTGCTTATCGTGCAGATCCTTCAAAAATTTCTCTTTTCCGAAAACAAAGGTTACAGGTTCGTTAAAACATTATCTTGAATTGGTGCGCAATACTTACACTGTTGTTTATTGTATTGTAATGATTCGTTAGACTGTTACAGAATTTACATCTTTTGTCCATGTATTGTATCTGGCGATGTGCAGTAAAGTACCCAAATTCATGGAAATTAATATACTTGATATTCTAAACCTGAGCGGCACTTCACACAACGAATTAGATAAAAGGCCAGGTCAGGGACCATCAAGGCTCAGGCATAGTCATCACTAACCTAGGTTATGCATCACCATTATAAGAAGCCTAACTGTATTTATTTGATTTGCTAACCCATTCTGTCCTGATGGGTTTTGAACAGGCGAAACTGCAGTTAACAGCAGAGGGTACGATTAATTAAATAAATGTATTAGGCCTCTACGTCACAAATGATATTTTAAATTTTACCTTTGGTGAAAAATAAAATAAATCTGTATAGAATTGAACTAATTAACTCCAAGCACATCATGACTATCTCCATTCTCTCAGTGTAAATATGTTTTTACATGAACTCAGTCAATATTACGTCCGCAACTTATAATGGTAGGTTATTTAACTTGTATATTAGTATAGAATAGATTTTTCTTTAAATATATTATTTACATATTTTACTTTTACTGAACATGTTCTTGGTTTAATATGCCACAATGATACTATCATCAGTAGTATCTTGTTCATACTCGTTCGCTAACAGTACCTAAAGCTTGTAACTTATTTATAGAACAAATAATATTTCTTGTCAATTCAATTTTACCAAAACACAAAAACTTAGAGACTATAAACTGTTATAAAAGCAAAAAATAAATTTATATGCAATAAGAAGTAACTGCATAATATTGTATATTTAAATCTTAAAAGGTTTATGGCTTTTTTTTTCTTAGCCATTTTTATATCAATTTCATTTTAACCGATTCTATGCTGTTTGGACTGTCTACTGATCATTTTCATTTTCCGTGTGTTAAAAATTGGTTGAATGAAAGTAAAGCAAATAATAATAATTATCATTATGACTATGAAAACGGATTTAGTTATAAAAATTCTAAAGGTAGGACACTATTGTGAAGTTATCAAAATGAATAAAAAAAAATATTATTTTTGTAATTTTTAAAATAATTGGAAAATGAATTTGCAAAACTCGAGAAACAGAAAAAACTAAATCCGGAAATTTTAGCAAGGATGAATTCACATAACATAAAGTCTTAGTTTGTTATCAGAAGCCTTGCATCGACGTCCTTTTTTATATAAAAAATAATGGAAAATGGAACCCAAGAACTCTTCACAGAATATGCACTGTAGTTAATCAAGCTATTCCCAAGCAGAATGTTTACCAATGAAAAAAAAAAAAAAAACGAAAGCTAAGCTTTTTATCCGATTCACTGAAACACTTTGCAAATTTCAATAAACAAAGATGCAGTTGTTCGAAAATATAATATCTGACCGAAAAAAGAGCAAAATCTTGCCCTGGTTTTAATCTTTTTTTAAAGTAAATGCTAATGCGTAAAGGTATCTTTATTCATCTAAATGTATATTACTGTTTATTTTTTTTATATTAACACGGACTAGAAATACGGTACTAAACCTTTAAACCGCTGTACTAGAAGAGAAATAAACACAAATAATGATAAAGAAAAATATTAAATAACTTGTTATTCTTAATTGATTATATTATTTAACTAATCTAAAAAAGAAAACAAATATATTTAATGTATTTAAATGTCTCTGCCTTAGTCATTATAGTCCCACCTCTGTTATTACGTGGTCAGCTATCTTTGAATAAATCTACAGGAAATTTTGACGCAGATAGTAAGACGCTTTATGATGTATTCTCACCCTTTGTATTGTACTATCAATTCAGAAACTAATAAAAAGGTATAATTTCATTCAAAGCACATTTCCATTAGTTTTGAATATGTTTTTTAAATTACATTTTGATGTTTGTCAGTGGGGCTTAGCTACAAATTTGATGTTTTAAACTTATGACTCTACGAACTAACTCTGAGTTATTCAAACTATGCCTGCTAAATGAAATATCTTTTCAAATTATTCTAATTTAATTATATCTTTTTTACTTGCGATATATATTATGTAGATTTGTTAAAATGAAATTAAAAAAATTAAATGTAAATAACATTTGAATAATTTTGTCAGTTCATAAATTTCATGAATTCAAATAAGTTTGACTGGTAAACGTCATAATTCGAAAATTAATATTCTTAGTATTGAATAAACTAAATCAGAAAATAACTTATCAGAAATAAAACACTTTTCATCTTTCCATTTGTCCTGTAAAAAGAATACTGAGGAAAAAGCCAATTGTAAGTTTGAACCTTTAAGCTCTAATCTTTGTAATGTGCAAGTCTGAACTTAACCAATTTAATCCTTTTAAAGGAAGTAACTAGATGATAACACCAGCAGGACATCTCCCATGGGTCAAGGCCCTATTACAAAAATCATTTTCTTCATGCGTTCTTATATTACAGGTTGCATTAACACCTGATATATAAGATCCTAGCTTCACCGTTTCACTTACTTCTCCATTAAAGAAGTATTTAAATACATTATAGCTTATACTATCGCGTTTCTATCTAAAATAGATTTGGCACAATATAATGTCTAGAGAACAAGCAAAATTGTAGAATATTGTATAGATTTATAATCAAACTACTAGTTGAAGAAGAATAAATAGTTCTTCAGAAACTGCATACATGTACGAATATCAGAATACTTTTAAATTAGCACATCGTTTGCAAAATCCCATAAAAAACGTATTTCATCCAATCTTACTTAAAATTTGATATATTTAGTAATTTCCAAACAAAATCCGTGTCTTATCTTGAGAAGTGCTTATTAGGTTATTAACAGAGAAGATTAAATATCGTTCACTACATCTATCACCTATAGTTCAAGCTGGATTTCTGAATACGACCTCTTACCTGAAAAAGAAATTATTATACAGAGGAGTTTAACACCAGTAAAGTTGGATGAGGATGAGCGATTTACGTTGTAGCTCCATATTACAATTCACGATTAACTAAAGTCCAGGACATAAAGAGCCGCACTGGTATTCAGAGTATTAAATCCATTTTACTTTTGTTCTTGTTGTTTTTATGCACAAACTTTTATTGTGGTTTGTGCATTGTGACATCATATAACAACAAATCACAATTAACAACAGTCCGGGCCCTGAAACATCACAATGGTCTTGCAGAGATGAAACCTTGTTTTTTTTTTCTACATCGACTGTAGTGTATGCGTGTGTTTTATTTTCACATTAACATCGCATAACAGTTCACAGATATAATTCACAAGACAATGATTCGTTACCAAGACAGTACCAGTTGCTCATAACTAATCAGATCATAGAAAGCAACGTCATAGAGGTAATTGTTTTGTTTGTTTGTTTTGAATTTCGCGCAAAGCTACACGAGATCTGTCTGCGATAGCCGTCTCTAATTTAGCAGTGTAAGACTAGAGGGAAGGCAGCTAGTCATCACCACCCACCGCCAACTCTTGGGCTACTCTTTCACCAACGAATATTGGGATTGACCGTCACATTATAACACCCCCACGGCTGAAAGGGTGAACATGTTTGGTGTGACAGCACAAAAGTCCTTGCTATAAATAAATATACGTATACTCTATTCCACCTGTTACTAATTTATTATCACAAACTAAAGTTTTATAATAATTTCAGGCCCTCAGTGGCACAGCGATATGTCTGTCGACTTACACGCTAGAAACCGGGCTTCGATACCCGTGGTGGGCAGAGCATAGATAGCCCATTGTGTAGCTTTTGCTTTACTTTAAACAAACAAAACATTATTACGTATTAGAATTTCTAATGGTCTGAAACCGAGCTAAATGATACTTTAAATTCAGTAGTTAAATTGTACTTTGGATTTAGCAGTTAAGTAAAAGCCGATATATGTATAATCAATTTATGACGTTTGCCAACAAGATTGATACACACAGTTTTCTTTTTTTTAACATAAATTCGTTTTAATATACACACAACAATACAA
>NW_013665722.1:359166-371602 GCF_000517525.1 Limulus polyphemus | reverse complement strand
CTCTTTTGGCGCGTCGCGTTGGTTATATTTATAGGCGTGTGGAGAGTTTCTTGTAATTTCAGTTTTCCGTAACAATACTGACGCTAATTCAAGCAGTTACGTACATACATATATTGTTGATTCTTACTCTCGAGAATTTTCTACAACTTTAGAGAATAGGCGGGAGTTTCGCAATACATATTTAACTGTATAAGTTATGTACACTGGTAAATATAAATTTAATTCAAGCAAACATCGATGTTAAAATAAATATATAATAATAAGTCCGTCACAACATAATTTCAGGAAAGCATGAATGGTTACTTAGCTGCATGTAAACATCTCAGTCAAGTTAGTGTTACTATGGAAACAAAACCATAAGAACAAACAAGGCCTAGGAGAATCCAAAATGATGGTTTGGTTTATTGTGAATTTCGCGCAAAGTTACGTGAGGGCTAACTGCGCTAGCCATTCTTAATTTAGCAGTTATAAACTAGAAAAAAGCAGCAAGTCAACACTACCTACTGCTAACTCTTGAGATACTCTGTTACCAACGAATAGTGGGACTGACTCACATTATAACGCCCTCACATCTGAAATTGCGAGCATGTTCGGTGACAGAGAGTCGATCTTTCGACCCTCAGATTGAGAGTCGAGCGCCCTAACCACCAGGCCATGCCAGACAAAAAGATAACGGATAAGAATGAATAGAGCATTAATTTGTTAGATCATTTACCCTTTTAAAACGTTCTTCCCCCACCCGGTGGTTCAGCGATAAGTTTATGGAGTTACAACGCTAAAATCTGAGGTTTTATTGCTCGCGGTGGACAGAGCGTACATAGATAATTGTGTAGCTAAAAACAACAACAACTCTTTACAAGCATAGTTGATACAGTTAGATATATCTGGATTAACTAAATCTAAAACAAAGAAAGAGTAGAAAGCTACATCTTGCGTAAAATAAAACAAGACACAGTATAAATACACACACACACACACACTCATATACATATATATATATATATATATATCACACTTAATCTCCAATCCAGCCAGAGAAACAGATAACACTAAATCGTAGAAACAAGGAATATATTTACATCAAAACGCAAATTTAAGATATATACATATATATCAATAAGTCAAAATATACACATGTTTTAGTATCAGTTTTGTAAGAATCGTAGAAAGCGTATAAAGGAATGTAGAATTTATTACATTATATAAAAAAACACTTACATTTTTTCTAAAGTAAAAATATCCTATGATGAGAAACATAAGCTTTCCAGGAACTGGTGAAATGCTGGGCAATTGCTTACATTCATTATTCCATTCTTAAAGATCATATTACATCATGTGGAAGCAGTTCGTTAAAAAATATATTCATTACACTCATGATTGAGACAACTCTTATTTGAAAAGAAGGTTCATTGGTTTACGTTTTTTTTTAATTTATAGTTTTCAATAACGTGTAAGTTTAGGAGAAAGACGACATTTGTGTGTGTGAAAATATATTACACTTTTAATTGGAAAGGTATGCAAACTGTAAGTTTCACAAATATTATAGATAAAAAACCAGATCCTCAAATTCCGCTTAAAGTTAAAAGTTAACCATATAGTGATGATAAAAAGCGCAATATTAAGGCGGCAAAATGGCGTTATACTTTTCTGCAAGAATTAACATTTTAAGGCCCTCAGTGGCACAGCGGTATGTCTTCGGACTTAGAACGCTAGAAACCGGGTTTCGATACCCGTGGTGGGCAGAGCATAGATAGCCCATTGTGTAGCTTTGTGCTTAATTACAAACAAACATTTTAAGAAACTTTTTTAAAGATAGGAATTTCGCTTTAAATTCTTCTATAGAAAACTTTTTTGTTGAAGACACATGGTAAATTTATCTGAATGAAATCGTCTTGAGAAGCATAAGGTCATTTTGGGCTTAAATAGCCTGCAGATCAAATAAGAATAAAGATCATTACTGCATTAATCCAGCATTCACAATTTTCCACAGCTAACTAATTTCACATTCAGATTTATTGAAATACAAATAAAATGGATAAAGCCTTGGAGTTATATAATTAAAAGCAAAATTCTGCCATTAATTCAAATGGTATATCCACGTTTAAATATAAGTATAGTATTCAGAATAGAACAATATTTCGCTTTTATATTTTTAGAGATCCAAACCGAATTAAACGTTTAATGTTGTTTTTTTTTAAATATTTCAAGTAAGAAACAAACAAACGTATTGTACCACGAAGTATGTCCGTTATGAATAAATTGGTTCGTGTTAAATAAGCATATGATAATAAACCAAGTAGTTTATATCGCTTCTAACATAATTTGAATGGCAAATTATTTTCAACACACTCATAAATTAGTGCGAATTACCTAAATACTATAATGGAAAATTTGCTAATACTTTGTAAAATTATTTCCAGTATATGTTAAACGCATTCATAATTGAAAATGTGTAATAAAAAGTCCTCCAGCAGAACAGCAGAAGTTTCTGGATTTACAGTTAAGGATTCGATTACCCACGGTAGGCAGACCGCAAATAATCTATTGTGTAGCCTTGTACTAAATAACAACAACAACAATAGCATAATAAATAAATAACCACCGGATATTGTGCATTATAATACTTACCAAATTCTTTGAACATTACTTACCCCATTGCTCCCTTAATTTTACTAATATATTAGTTTATCCTAAACATAGGTATAGAACATGGCATTTTTGTTATTAATAAATAGTTTCACACATGCTCTTAACAAATATTTATAAATTATAAGAAATGTATGTATGTGTGTGTGTGTTGGTTTTGGTGAGGTCATTACAGACCCCAAATATATGATAGAAAATGTAATTTGTTTAAACAAATATATTATTATTTCACAAGGTTTCATTAAGTATGAAAATATATTTTGTTTATATTAATAAATATATGAACATTAGTTATTAAAATCATAAAATTGTGCCCCCACAATAGCTCACCAGCAAGTTTAAGGGCTTATAACACGTATAGTGGCAATTGGTAAAGTGAAATTACCACAGACGGTATTGTAATAACAAAGCAGAGAAGAATAATTCGCCTTGTCAATTGTGTTCTAAAGTAAATGAAGCAGCCTGTGTGGACTTTGTCGAAAACGAGATAACTATTTAAAGCTCTGGATACAACTGTGATAACCAACAATGTAACATACGTATATATGTTTGACTTCTTTTAATATATCATTTTAAGACAAGTGAACTGTGTTGCTGTTTATTTACTGTTGAAATTTATCTTTAAAAAGTCACATACACCTACTGTAAAGAATCTGCCTTGCAAAATCTGACAGTAACAATATGACTTCGGACTTCCAATTACAGAATGTCAACAGAAATCACTTTATGCGACTATTTCAAGCCAAAATTTGTTAATGCTTCATTAGAAAAACGTAGATTATGTAGAAAACATTAAATATTATAAGCAGCTGCGTTTTAACCATATAAACATAATTTTTCATATAAAAATAGGGGGTTCGGGCGAACCCCCTACCACCTCCGTACGTGCATGATTATTTTTCTTAGATATGGTATTATATAAAAGTCTAAATTCTTAGGCCCTTGAATAAACTTATACTTTATTTAATCGGTGATAAGTATGACTGTTGGCATAAAAACGGTTTTTTTTCTACTCACAAATACTGAAGTAACTATGCATAATATATTTTTATTACTTTAGACGTTACACCCAAGTTATTAATAGTGAATGTGAACTTGGTATTGTACTATATACTGTTTATTGTGGAAACTCTTACTTATCACAATCTCTAAAACATCTATACTTGGATCTATTAAGTTATTTTTTAAATAATAATAATATTTATCCGTAAATAAGATGTGTTAGCTACGATGACTCGTACTTAAGCAGTTTTATTTAGGGAAATTTAAAATTGAAAAAAAATTATATTTTGATACCTATAAGATTTTGATATGATGAATTGAATTACATGTATTGAAGACAGCTTCGTAGCTGTGGGATGACCTTCAGTACTGAAGTAATATGTTTTTATTTTAACGAAATTGTCTTGATTCTAAAATCAAATTTAATGTTCCTACTGCATTTCCTTTATATCTTGATTGAAAAACCAACAGAGCTCGTTAAACTCGAACCTTTTACACATAGCCTATTGTGTAGCTTTGTGCTTAAAAACAAATAAACAAGTACAGAGAAATCACAAAGTTAAGACAGAAAAAAAAGTTTTATGTACCACTTTAACCACGAAGGTCTATGTCTAAAACCATTCACTAATAATAGACTTTAAAGCTTTGTCATTTGTTAAACGCATGATAAAAACTCAAAAGAGGTACAGCATAATCAAATATTACAAATACAGCTTAACCTTTTTTGTATTTATAGATTATACAATATCACATAAAAATGCACCAGTAACGTTATTTTTAAACTGGATTTAATAAAAAAAAAGGTGTTAAATTACTAAATACTAGATTTATATACTGAAGTACTTCTGTTGGACAACCATGGATAGTAGAAAAGTTACATCGTAAGAAACAATTAAGTAATGAAATATAATTATTAAGAAAAAGTACTCTATTTATATGCATTATTGTGCATATATTTATAGTAAATCTACTGGTGTTTCAACAGGGTGTTTATTATGTATTATATTCAAACATAGAATATGTGGGATTTGATTTCATTTTACAGATGTCTACAGTAAGACCTATAATATTTCTTCAGGTTGGTGTGTTCCAAGTAGAAAACAAAATAAGTTAGTTATTTAGCTTATGTTTACCGCTCCACATTTTAATGTTTAGTTTTGTTCGTATTTATTAAAACTCTAGTTAGCTGTTTCTATCAGTGACAAATACACGATTCTCTTCAATTCATTAAATTGGTTTAATACCCTGACAGTCTTTTCTTGCCCAGATTTGCCTCAGTTAACAAAATAAAATATATTCATATGCCACACACTTCTTATTCAGTAGTTTCGAATCACATAACTTGATCGAAATATTTAACTTGTGACTTTGCATGGATTTTCGGCTGAATAACTGATGCGCCTGCCAAACACGCCTCCTGGGACAGCTTTGCTCAATCTTCTCGAAGTGATCGAAATGTCACCAAAAAAAGTATCGGAATGCTGGCTGATTTCATGCTGTCCATTATACAAACAAATTCGGCACGGTTGAACACTACTAGAAACATTAATCTGTCTGCAAGTGCTTTTCTCCCTTTCTCTCGAGTTATCCAAATGTGACGCCATTCCCGCGCCTCCAGCGTCATGCTGGTGATAAACTACTT
Source organism: Limulus polyphemus (assembly GCF_000517525.1). Lineage (NCBI taxonomy): Eukaryota > Metazoa > Arthropoda > Merostomata > Xiphosura > Limulidae > Limulus > Limulus polyphemus. The sequence goes on along the minus strand of NW_013665722.1, from coordinate 366,312 downwards.
CAGTGGTTGGAGACCTGTTAGCTTAACGAGATGGACAGGAGAGTCAGGTGTTAACCAGTTTACCAACTTCCTAGTAGAGAGACGATACGTGTTACGCACCACCGCATTCTCCATCATTTTGACACATTGTTTGTGACATGATGTGTGTGATTACTGTTCAAGGTTTCGTACTTAAAAAATAAGCTAGTGAATAACCAAACACGGGAACTGATCAGTATGCTAGAGTATCTTAGTGGAATTAACCTTATTCTCGGCACTTTTTATATATAAGATGAGGTTTCTAAAGTACATCAAGCCACTGAACCAATGGAGAGAAAACAAGGACTGGAATATTATCTAAGGCCCAATCCATCAGATTTTTGACGGTGTTGTCAACTGCTATGGATTCGATGACTCAAGGTTTCTTTTGTGTCGGCTTTCAAGAGAACATGAAAAACATCCTACAGCTAATGTTGACAGTGACAAATCTGCAGTCACTGTATCTCTTCATATTTCCTGCAAAACATATGGCAAACAACTAGAACAAACGCAAAGAATAAACAAATGTATACGTATCTAGTTACTTTGTCATCTGTGGTGATAATATCATTATCAAACACCTAACACGTCATTTTGGCACAGCGATTTGCTTGATGCCACGACAGTTAGTTTTATCAAGTTACTTCTAAGGCATTTAAATAAAGAAGCTTTGTAATAGATTTTGATATACCTAATGTTTGAATATTGACTAATCAAGTAGTTGCAATGGAAGTCAGGTAATGGATGAAAAGAAAACTAGTCACAATTCATGATAAACTTATGACAACAAAATATATAATAACTTCACTTCACTTCATTACGCTGTTCATAATATGATTTTTCCGTTTTAGGTGAGGGCTTTTATTATATTCGAGAGATTCTTTATTCAAAGTGTTTGAACAATTTTATGTTGTATTTTTAGAAGTTCTTAGTAAATAAACTAACATCAACAATATCAGGAGTTTCGCATCTGGACTGGGCGTGGTATAGTGCTTAACATGCTTTAATTGTGAATCCGAAGGTTCATGGTTTGTGGCTCACTCTCACAGAAACACGCTCCATATATATCAAATTTATTTGCAGTTACTATTATTTTTTAAGCAAGAACACATACTTAAAGTATAATAAAACACCGAATGCAATGGCCTCCGGTGGTGTAGCGGTAAGTCTGAGGGCTTACAACGCTAAAAGCCAAGTTTTGACACCTGCATTGGGCAGAGCACATATAGCCCATATAACAATGGGCTATATTTTAATTCATAAACAGTTCACAGCTTACTTACCCATTGGAAATTTGTTACTAGATAAAATACTAAAAATGTCCATGATGATACTCATTACATTTATTAAGATTTGAAATCCTAAAATATGCCATACAGTAAGATGCGAAACTTTGACTGTTTTAAAATTTTTGAGCTAAGCTACACAAACAGCTATCTGCCTATAGCCGTCCCTAAATTTAAACTGATACTCTGGAGAGAAAGAAGATAGTCTACAGTACACACCAACAACTCTTTGACTACTATTGGCTAAACCAATAGTATAATTTCGCCTCGCTCTTAAAGTTCATCCACGGTCCCAGTGGATGTTTTTAGACTTAGCTTTATACTTTCGTTCCGATGGTTAGTAATCTAAAGAATCTCATTTACGGAAATGTTTTGTGTACTTTAACAAGCATTTTACAATAAACCAATTGAGATACAAACAGTGATATAAAATGTCTTCGTTTTTTTTTACTACAGAGGTTAATATTGTTTCTAAGAGACTTTTTAGTGTAAGCAAGAATCAGGTGGGAGATTAAAAAACAATTACACCACACAATTCCTTAATATAAATTTATTTAATATATATATATAATTTTTTAACCATTAGCCAAGCTAAGCTATGGGATTTACTAAATGCCAATGTTGCTTGTTATAGAAGTAGGAAGTTTAGTGTAATATTGTGTTATAAAGTGTGAAAACTTTATCACTGCTATAGAAATGTTTTAGTTCACATAAGACTGACACAGGTAATCATTTGAAGGAGTAGTCACATGACCCAGCAAACCATGCAAAAGTTTGGTCAATACAAATTTGTCTCTCAATGACTCAGCTATACGTATGATGGTGTATAACGCTAAAAATCGGGTTTCGATACCTGCAGTGAGCAGTGCACAGACAGCCCATTGTGTAACTTTGTATTTAACAACAAACAATAAATAGTTAATTAGACAGCTTGCTATTTTATTTGTTTCAGGAGCCCTTTTGATATATTTGTACATATTGGGACAGTTATAGCGTTGTTAGTGTTTTGGAACAGTTTCTTAGCTGGTGTAAATCTTTGGCGAATTACAAAACCCCACCTGTGGTTGTATATAAACTGTCTACAACGACTAACTCACGGACATGAATGTACGTTCTGTTTTGTTTTTTGTTTGTTTGCCGATATTTTAAAGGACAATTGAATTAATAATTTTAGAGGAGAGCAGGTCATTATTATCATCTTTAATTAGACATCCCTTCTTAGTAAAGAGAAACTTTGTAACTTTTCCTACACATACTTTAACTCTTTTTGTTTTTTTAATAAATAAAGCTCATCATCATGTCTCTATCTTTCATTGTTCCTTTTCAGATGAGTCTGTTTCAGACTTCTTAGCCATGGTGATGAAGAGTTTGGGTAAAGTCAAATAAGACATCCATGTCAGGGATGAGCTCATTCAGGGTGTGGAGTCATTGTTCAACTGTTACGGCGGTTTAGTTTAGTTCTTACTATTTTAGTAGTAATTCTTCTACATACATTATTTGTATTTTCAGGCTGAAGTTTAAGCTTAAGCTACAATGCTTGAACTACTATAATGTTTGTTTGAAGTTATGCACAAAGCTACACAATGGGCTATCTGTGCTCTGCCCACCACGGCTATCGAAACCCGGTTTCTAGCGTTGTAAGTCCGCAGACATACCGATGTGCCACTGAGGGGCATCTATAATGTTGCATGTTAGATGTTGAAATGTAATTGTTAATCTTCTGCGGGAAGACAAAACCCATTTTCTCCTTATACATTAATATATATTTACTCTACAAAAACAAAAACTTTAGTTTAAGGTACTGTTGAGAAACTACGCGCCTAAGATTTTATATGAAACCATGTACATATGTTAAATATTTTATTATATTACTACATGAAAAATACCTTCTTATTTAAGGTTTTACTGTGAAAGTTTCTCTAATATCCCATCATTGAGTACAGTAGTAATTAATAGTAGGGATCCGACAATATTTCACGAGCCGAAAAACTATCATATTGAATTCTTAAGCGAAAAACCAACCATTCAAAGTATTAATTACAATATATTGTGCGCGTATATATAGATATTACGCTAAAAAGGTCGCTAACATTTCCGGTATAACAATTCAAAAATTTCTAAAACAGCAACTTTTTCGTCTACTATCTACCTGATCGGGCCCGGGCTACTCTTTTACCAACGAATAGTGGGATTGACCGTCACATTATAACGCCCCCACGGCTGAAAGGGCGAGCATGTTTGGTGTGACGGGGATTCGAACCCGCGACCCGCAGATTGCGAGTCGAGCGCCTTAACCACCTGGCCATGCCAAGAGTTGGCGGTGGGTGGTGATGACTAGCTGCATTCCCTCTAGTCTTACACTGCTAAAGTAGGGACGGCTAGCGCAGATAGCCCTCGTGTAGCTTTGTGCGAAATTCAAAACAAACAAACCTACCTGATCACGTCAGCGGGGCTAGCCTATAGACGGCTACGACTATCGCTACAAGATTTTTCCAGCTTACTTGACTGATCTGTGGGTATCCACGTTTGACACTCCGATGAATATGTACAGATATTTTTATAAATGGTAAACATATCATGCACGTACTTAAATATCTTTTCAAACCAATTCAATCCAACAGATGACGCTACATATCGATGGATAGACACGCGACAGTTTCAGAAGTATATACTTTATACAGTTATAACATAAAATGTAAACAAGCAAGTGTATTAACAAATTATGAATTATAAAATGAAGTAGGGATCCTCCTATAAAAATTTATGAAACAAGGATTAAAAACACAATCACAAATTTATATAATTTAATCCCTACTTTGGCAACTTTATACACTTATCTGTAGGCCAAATTAAGGATTACATTTTATAAATTTGTAATTGTGGTTTTAATTCTTGTAAAAGTCATAGCTATCAGAGATATGGCTACACTGAAAGTTTATAGATGTTGTGTCCATTCCAAGAACATTTGAAAACTAAAGAAATAAATAGGAAAAATAAATAAAAAATTTAACAGAAAGAAGGGGTCGTTGGTTATTCGTAGAATTGCTATTAGAAGTATCCAAAACAAAAATAAATGCTGTAATAAAAGTACAGAAACATGTAAAGTGATGCTAGTTGGGTAGATCTGAAAACTATTTTAAATCCCGACTTTGGTTGGTATTGTGATCTGTATAGCTAAATGAAGCAGTATAAATTTGCCAACCAAAGTAGAGCTGGAAAATCGTTTTAAAATTTAACAAACCAGTATCACTTTACTTGTTTGTGTCTTTTTATTTACTGCAACATTTATTTTGTTTTGGATACTTCATATGGAAAACCTACGAATAACCAACGATCCCTACTTTCCGTTAAAATTTTATTTATTTTTTCCTATTTTTTGTTTACACTCACATTTTGTGTATAAAATAAAAAAATTACAATTACATCACAACCATATATATGTATTTTTTTATCAGTGTTGATTCCGCTGTCTTTCACGGTAAAACACAGAAAATGTTAATATATAAGTAGTTATCCCGCTTGTCCTGTGCCCAAAGCATGCCGCCTCAGTTGGGGCGTCGCTAGGTTAATGGAGATCAAAAGGATACCGCCTGGTGATTACATAACTATTGCGTAGTACGCAATAGCATGGGGTTACATAACTATCATGTAATATGTCGACACCTGAGGGTTACATAACTGTTACGCAGGAACGTCGAGAGCCGTTACATGGCTAGCTTAGTCTTTTATGACAAATTACACCCCATGAATATCATTTTCTGCCAAGTATGTTTCAACATCTAATACAACTTTCCATTTATATTTCTTATATAAGCCACGTGTTTCATCATAGCCCAATGCGCTATCATTAATATATGTAATAAAATCACGGACTTAAGTATCACACATATAGAAACATTTCTTAACAAAACTTCAAGAGACACTAATATACATTTTACGAAAACATCTTAGTTTTTAAAATACTGACCTACAGCCCAGTGTTGTATATATATATTCTAGCATGTTATTTGGCAAATAGAACAAATCTTTGTAAACGAAATACAAGGGACATTCCCCAAAGTAATTTGAGCTAATACGATCATAGAACGTTTCGTGATTTTAGAAACTGTGCAAAACATATCATGCACTTGAAATCCGTAACTAACTAGGCAATCCCTATCGTGCTGGAATTTCGGACATTAGACCCGTCCCCTAGTCTAATATGCTGTCATCAATATATATAAGTAAAATTTCAAACTTGTCAAGCATCATACAAACTGAAACATTTTTTAACAAAACTTCAAGTTACAAAAAGATGACTTTATCCAAGATTTATCAAAAATAATGTGTACGCATTCTATCTTTGAATATTTTAAGAATAAAATGTTTAAAGTAACTGTGATAACAATAAAAATTTCTTGAACAAATATTTCAATTTTATTGCTTCTTATGATAAAAGATATGGTCAACAAGAAAATACGATTCTTGCACATTTTATAAATACGTCACGTTTACTGTTTATCATTACAGAATATACTTTACATTTAAAATAAGTTGTATGTTAGTCTAACAATGAAGAACGGATTTTATATGTCACTGAACTTGACAGTCAGTAAAAATTAAATTTATTCACTTTACATAATGGTACAGAAAGCTAAGTTTATATTCATGACATTCTCAAGATTTGAGGGTAAATTAGAATGTTATTTTATATTTCTTTTTATCTAGAACTCACACATTTATAATTTAAAACTACAATATTTACAAATATAATGTACCAAAATCTATACATAGTCTAATTTCTTTAAATTGTAATTGTTTAAACACGAAAGAAATAACAGTATTGTCTATCTTACAATTTGGGTTGTGTTCTTCAAACTTATCCAAGGGGCAAATTCCACTGACAGATCGATAACCTTTGATATTTAGGAATAACACAAGCTGAAACATGTATGAATTATAAAATACTGGATTGCCAAGATTAAATTAACTTTCATACAAGTTTAGTACACTACAGTTGACATACAATTCTTGTATACTTTCTACTCAACTAGACTCTACTACTGACCTTTGTTCAACTTGAGAATCAACCTGTTCTATTGTCATGCAGTATTTCAACATAATGAAAACAAGAACTAATATATTTCGTCTGATAAATTTACAACACAGAACCCTGATTGTAATTGTAAAAATTAGATTCTTCTCACGTAGGTATTGAGAATTTGTAAATGTTATACTATTTACGGAACTTAGATATTCGCTACAGTAACACAAAATTATTAATATGATGCATTATCATTCATATTTTATAAAATATCATAATCTCTAGTTACTTTAGTGCTGAACGAAAATCCGACTTGTTAACGTTTTTGACAAGGCATAGTTAACACTGTCAAGCTTTTGTACAGTATAAAAGACAGAAAATGTTTAAATTATTGAGATGCCACATCACTCTATTATTGTAACAATAAGTACCATGAATAACATAGTGGACGTTTTCAATACAGTGATATACTTGTAAGATCACAGATCTTACAACGAAAAGTACGATCTAAAAAATAAGACATATTTATCCTTTCACATGAAATCAGTTTATAAAGATTGTTCATATAAATTCACATATGTAAACCTGTCATACTTGCACTCAATGACTGGCCTAAGTGGTAGTTGCAACTATTTGAAGCTGCGGCTCATATTTATCCAGGGTACGCCACGCAGCTCAAATAGGAATAACAAAATCAACATGGCACCACAAGTGAAACAATCTTGTTAATCACAATACCAATACAAATTACGTCAAAATGTTGATAACATCTTTGTAGTGTAACGAATTTGTTATTATATATTTATTTTAATATCAACG
>NW_013665722.1:354657-358166 GCF_000517525.1 Limulus polyphemus | reverse complement strand
TTTAAATTTATCAGTTAACTCAATTTCAGACCATTTGATATTCAACTACATAACAGTAGTTAAGGCCGTTAAGACAAAGAAGTCAGTGAAATGACATCAGTAGTTCGTTTTCGTGAAAACTGAGAAATTTGATGCACCTAGAGCCCGGTTATTTATAAAAATGTAAAATATCATACTGTTATCCAGCTTTATAAGTGGCTATCGTAGAGGGCTATGCATCTTTGAAAACATTTACTGAGGTCACGTTTGGATTATACAGCCTAATCTGGGTGTCTGAACCTATTATTTGTGTAGTTGATACTAGGCTAAACCGCTACTTTAAACTTTAATCCATAAATTAAGCTTTGTATTTGTATATTAATATTGTTGTTGTTTAGTAGATTTACTAATATGGAATTTACAATGGAAGACGTTGTTTTTGTATTTCTAATTAGGATATATATTGACCGTAACATTATAACGCCCCTACGGCGGAAAGGGCGAACATGTTTGTTGTGACGGGGATTCAAACCCGCGATCCTCGGATTGCGAGTCAAACTCCCTAACCACCTGGTCATGTCGGGCCAGAAACAAAAGTATAACCTAATATTGTTGTTAGTCTATGTACTGAAAGTACAAAATGAAATGTATAGACAACAAAATTGGAAAAATATTCGTTGACTTCCTAATTTAGTCTCCGTTGATTAAAGAATTTTGTTTTTTTTCATTTAAAAACTTGGTGATATAACGGAAAATAGCTTAATTCAAAAACGATTTAAGTTTAAAATTGAATCGATATTTTTACTTTCATGATAAATTTTATGCACTTGGCTCTAGGCTAGGTGATCCTACACTACGTCTTTACTTTAAACCTATTTTACCAACACTCACTACAATTATAAGGTTTCACACACATCCTCCTCACAGCCCCCTTACACCTCCATCATTAAAATCGTAATCGAACTATTCTATCTGAATAAATGCATTTTGGCTTTTATGACTCCTCCTATTTCGAGAAATCAAGAGAAATTAAGCGTGACGTGACACACAACGGCTTTATATATAGGTTAGATGGTCAATCATACTATTCGTTGGTAAAAAGAGTAGCTTTAGAGTTGGTGGTAGGTAATGCTGACTAGCTGCCTTCCTTATAGTATATCACTTCAAAATCAGAGATGATTAGCGCAGATAGTCCTCGAGTAGTTTTGCACGAAATTCAACAAACAAACATAAAATGGAGCACTACTCTACAAAGCGTTTTCTTTCATTATGAACTACCATATATATCATACTACCAAGTACTGTCTTTAATATATTAAAAATTTATATCACTTAATGCATTGGAGAATATACATAAGTCACTTATTTTTTGTAAAAGTAAAGATAAGCGGATACGACGTTGTACTAGAAGTCTCTTCTTTCGTTATCTTCATATTTTAATAACATCTAACTACTTATATTGATGATATCATGTAAAAATGTTAATATAGTAGAACAAAAAAAACAATCCATAGTCATGGAACATCGAATGTGTTACATTCACAACGCTGCTAAAGAGTAATATCTTAATAACGTGAAACCAGAGCGCTTTTGAAAGGTGGACCTTCCTTCTCCAGGGGCAAACTGGGAATGGTGGTGTAATCGAATGAGTGATATATATATAATGGGAGTTTAGTGACGTCATGAAAGTCATCCGGTTTTTCCAGAAGATGTTTAGTCTCTTTCTCTATGTACTGTTGTAAGCGTCTCATTTCCGGTACAATGTAGCCGATGGCGAGAGCGAGTTTGTGAAAAGATGTTAGGGATATTTTACTTTAGAAATGACTAAATATATGTATATTTAAAACTACACTTAAGTGTTTAAGTAAATTAAAGGTGACACCTGGAGACTGATTAAAAAAGATATGTTATGCTAATCAATTTATGGAAAAAAAAATAGGTATGAAAAATTATTTCTCTATCTGCTTTAGTTTTGAATCCTGTTAAGAGTTGTTTGTGTATGTCCTACATTTTGGTGCTTGTTTTTTTTTTACACTGTATAAGGTAAATGTTTTTTTTATTTCACAGGTGATTTCTTTGGATATTTTAAAGTTTCTTTGTTTGTGCTTGTCAGTTTGTTTGTTTGTAATTAAGCACAAAGCTACACAACCCGGATTCTGGCGTTGAAAGTCCGCAGACATATCGCTGTGCCACTTTTGTGTGAACAAGGATATCTTTTAGAGTTCTGCTTTTTCGGAAGGAGACAACAGGAACTTCAGGAAATATCTGTTTAAGACGATCGTTGAGCTGTAGGAGATTAAAATGCTTTTTCAGAATTCGTGAAACGTTTCTGAGTTTAAACTGATAGGTAATAATAAGAGGAATTATATTTGAAAGTTTAGTATTGTTCTGATTTATGATGTTTTCCCGCTGAGTGTTGTTAGCCTTTTCAATTTGTCTGCCCAAATTCATTATGTACTGTTCCTTTTCTGAGTTATGGTATCACCGGCGAGTTACGGCTGTATCTATACTAATAAAACAGCCTGTGTTTGTGTGTGTGTATGTCAGTCAGCGCATACTAAGGGAATTCTTAGGGTGTTGCACCTGGGTATTATTATTTTTTTCTCAAAAAGAATTTTTGGCCTATAATTTCGCCCTATAGCCAATTACGCCATAAAAATAGAGAAGTATATGCTGCCATCTGTCGCTTCGTGCAACAAATTGTTAGGGAATAAGTTTAATAATAATATCAGTTTTGTAACAAGTTAAAAAAAGCACGTATAAAATGTGTTAGAATTCAGATCATTGGCGGAAATTATTACATTTGAATACTTGTTCGTTTGTATTTCTGATTTTAAATTGACAAAAAAATATGTATTAATATAAGTCGTTTATTACCCGTGCAGCGAAAAAACATATTTGAATAATGGTCAAATTTATTTTTTCGCTGCACGGGTAATAACTAATAACGATTTTTACTTAAAAAAAGGTCTGAAAAAAAATTGAAGGAGTTACGAATGAAAAAGTCATATTTGAACGAGCGGTACAGCTGTGAGTTTCACCAGAAAATGAGAGGAGAGGAAACGCCTACTCAGGAATAGTATTACAAAAGGTTAGTGATATTTTCCATCATGCTTAAATAGCCTTAATAAAAAATGTTTAAGACTCATAACGTAGGTAGATTAATATGTAGAATTATACACGGACTTTTATCTACGTTAAAACACTTTTATTTATGTGCTTTCGGCCCTCTTACCGGGGCCTTCATCGGGCAACAATGTGCTGAGCGATAAAAAATCGTGAACAGTGGAACTTCGTTTTAAAATAGGTATCTAGAGAACAGTCGTAACAATAACTGACATCTGATATTAAAGTTAATAGATAGATAGAAATGTGATGAATCTATATAAATATAATAGTACTGTCTGTTGTATGTCCATGTTACTACTTCGCAGGGTGTGATTGGACATTCACGAAAATTGGTATGGAGGTTCATTGGGTCCATGTGTGTGTGTGGGGGGGTGGGGGGGGGGGGGTACAATTAAAATTTC
>NW_013665722.1:347413-353657 GCF_000517525.1 Limulus polyphemus | reverse complement strand
AGTTGGCGGTGGGTGGTGATGACTAGCTGCCTTCCCTCTAGTCTTACACTGCTAAATTAGGGACGGCTAGCGCAGATAGCCCTCGTGTAGCTTTGCGCGAAATTCAAAACAAACAAACAAATTCTTCCATACTGGTGTGTTTTTATGCGTTATATTAAGTCACATAAGTTGGAGAGTAGCAGTAGTATTTAGGTACATAACAAAGGCGAGCTGAGCGTCATCTAATAGCTGGCTCTGCAAACATCCAAACACATGTTAAACAGAGGTACAAAAATGAATGGAACAACAAACTATGAAATAAGACATTGTGAAAAGAAAAAGCTACAACAATTATGATTAGTTTGAAATAAAAATGTATTTAGAGAAGGTCATTAAAGCAATATCGTCCATTGTTAGATAATTGATCTGGTAATGGAGGTGCTATTTAACAGTGATACGATATTATTTTAATGGCTTTGGTTTTTGACTACTTCAAAATACCTTTTTTGTTGTAATGTGTTTTAAACTAGCCATAATTGGATTTGTTTTAAACGCAGCATTATAACTATTAAGCAAATGTAGTTTGGCCATTCATAAATGATTCTTTTTACCTCAAAAATATGCAAAATAGTTGAAATAGGTGCATTTGAAAGAATATTAGTTAGAGATATCAAGTAGCTTTTAAATAATAAAACAATCTACAAAATTCGACTTCTATGATTACTACAATTGATTCACAAAAATACTTTTATGTCATTATGACATTAACAAATGTTGAGAAAAAAATATCAATATGTTGAAGATACTAAAAGGAGAAATCTTTGAAATACTTAAATTAAAATACTCTAAATATGACTTATTAATAACAAAGTTTTTGCCCCTTGGTAGCTCACCATATTAAGCAATGTTTTTTCTGGGTGATAACAGGTATTACCTACTTGTAGAACAACAAAAGTACAGGTAACTTAAAACAATATCAACTTAAAAGTTTTCTTGACCATGTGAAACCTGTAAATATTAAGAACAAGGAATAAATATCTAATACTAGAAGATAGAAATGCATGGTATACCACAATCACACACAGATGACAAATAAAATGTATATGTAACAGATCATTCAGATATTGTGGTCTAAGGCTGTATCGAAATCTTGACAATAGCTGCAAAGCTGGTTAAATATTAGTCATTTTGGCATGGCAGCCTAGCAGAAGGCCTAAAGAAACAAACATCTCGTTGTTGAATTCTTATTTACTATTCACCAGATGAGCCCCCCCGGTGGCACAGCGGTATGTCTGAAGACTTATACCATCATAAACTAGATTTTGAGACAGAGCACAGATAGCCCTATGTGTAGCTTTGTGCTTAATAACAAACAACAACAACTTCACTAGATGAAAGGGGAAATAGAACCTATAGAACTAAATTTAATGTAAAATACTCTTAAAAACTAAAACTTATGAAACTGTTAAGACTTGGAATCTCAAATATATTTTATAAATATTCTCTTTCAGTTGAAGTAAATGGAATATGTATACTGTTATACTTTAAAATGTTAAAGTAGCTAAAATTTTGGTACTCACATACATAACATGTTTTCATACGTAAATTTATGAGGTACGTTTTCTGTTTTACAACAACTGCATGATACTTATATCCAGATGAAATATATATAAACTATACTGTAAATTAACAGCATTTGCTTAGGGGGAGACTTATGGGGGTTTCTTGAGTAGTTAATGAAATGTCAAATACAAAAAGAGTTTGTTAGGACAGTTAACTGGTTGAGATAATCATCTCCAAATGAATATGCCATGTGAAATGAAAGTTTTCTATTTGTTTTTCACTTGTATCCTTCACATACTTTAAGGTTTGCTTCAAATTTTAGAAGTGTTTTTTCTTCAATAGTTCCAAATGCATTCATTGAAAAAAAAACGAGAAATATTTTAAAGCCCAAAGCATGAACTATAGAATTAAACTAACATTATAACAAAAATCATGACCTATATCTCCAGGTGTTTGTTAGGTATTTTTGATTGAGTATGCTGCACAAGTTCCTGGAGAATGACAGTAACTGATACTTTAAGCAAACAAGTAAAAACATTTTTTTCTACAGATATAATATTTTTTTTAAATAATAAGGAATATTTACAAGTTTCTGATAAAGAGCTCTGAAGAATAAGAATAAACTTTTTTTCAAAACTGTGTAATGATAAATGAAATTAAACCAGTAATATGGCTGGACAGTAAGAATATAATGACTTTCATTTTACATTTGTTTTGCCTCACATACACTGTACATCTAAACAATCTATTTTTAATATTAGCCTTGCAGACCTAGAATGATTAGCTTCTCTATTGATAGTACAGTATCTAATATGAAGCAGTAAACAGTTACTATTAACTAACACTGTAATATTCCTTATTTAAAGGAATAATAACACGCAGGTAAACTACTCCCACGTAACAAGAGGTTCAAAGCTTTGGCTAGAAGGAATGTTAATGTAAGAACAACTACAGAAGAGAAGAAACAAACATGTTTTATTGGACACAGATAGAAATACTGTTTATTTCACATTCTACAACTGCATCACATCTTTATATTAAAAAAGCGAAATTAAAACAGAACTAAATGAACTTGAAATTAAAATATGACAACATACAGTTAGCATAAACAATAAAGAATATATACAAAAGGACAGCACTTTATAGTACCTCTTGATTCTTTCAAAATAAAAAGATAATCTCCCTGAAATTGCCAAAACAGCTACCAAAATTCATTTTCTCTATATAGCTGACCAATCAGAAACAGTATTGCAAGAATCCAATGTAACTACTCCATGTGACAGTTGTAAAACAGCCCTACATATAACTATTCCATGAAACAAGTAGATAAGTTCCTTGATTGGATTGGCTACAAAAGGTAATACACCTGGCTCAGTTGAACACATCATATTGATTGGATTTATCAGTACATTTCAAATCAAGACTTTACAAAACAATGAGAAAGTTTATAGATACATGTGTGATTGAGATATATAGTATTTACACACTACAATATTCACCTTCATTAAATATTAGCTTTCTCTAATTAGAATTTAACTGAGCTTTTATTTTAAATATTCTTGCACAACAGTATTATTTATAACATGAATTTTGTGCTTGTGTGTACAGGAGCTCTAAAGAGTACCAATAAACCCGTTTAAAATATGTTTTAAAAACACTATGAATATGTGTAAGTCTAAATAATTAATAACATTTCCAATTCCTTAATCTTTTTATGCCATCTGTAATGTAGATTTCAAACAAAAAAAGGTAATACACAATACATCCAAGTAAACTTTAAGTATATGATGATTATACTCATCACATCACTGGCTCTAGAAACTTTCCAAAGCTAGCCATCTACCTGGTTGGTTTTCATTATCATTGAGACACAATGAGGTATTATCTATCACATTAACTTTTAATTGATGATCCAACACAGCAAATATATATGTATATATGTTTAAAGTACAGGTGAATTTTATATTTGAAATAAAACTTATGAAAAATAAATTACAGTATCATAGTTAGTAGTTACATAAATCATTTGTGTCCATAAGAAATGAAAAAAAAAACGTTTTTGCTCTAAAAAAAAAATAACTTAATATCAAGAGATAAAGTAGTCTAAGTACAATGCATCAGTGGTGGTAATAAAGACAAGGGTGAAAAGATAACTGAAAAAAGGACAATGGTTAAAAAGACAAAGGTAAAAAAAGGCAAAGCAAATTACACAAACAGGTAAAAAAGTAAAAAGAAAAAGATAATTCCTATACTTTAAGAAAAGTATAAGATGACAAATTCCAAAATAAGTATTTTACATTTTTATTATCACATACTTTCAAATTTTTTACCTGTTTGTGTAATTTTCTTTGTCTTCTTTACCTAGATTCACAATGCATAATATAGAACTAGTTTCAATTCATTTTGCCAATAAAATATCACATCCTTCAGTTTAAAATGGTTTGCAGAAAATAATATCTTATAAATGACTTATTCCATATAAAGTCATAGTAAAGCATAACCTCCTATACATATTTCCCAACTGATATATTTCACTAGTTGAAATAAGTAAGGATGGTACACTTGCATGTTCTCAATCAGCAGAATAAAGCGTACAAAAACTTCAAACTGTTTACCTTTAGCATAATAGCTTTTCACAGTGTTTTCATAACTGCATTTTTCCTCATAAACCCATGGTCATGCATAACCTACAGTACATTTTCATATACTTTGCTAGCTGATGTCAGTAGACAGAGTGACCGATTTATGTTTTAAATGGAAAAAATAAATCAAGAGAAACAAGCATGAATTCATATCTAGGAAGGGGCATAGGATGACAGCTATGTAGATGAGAAACAGTAAATGTTGTTTAAAAACTTTCACAGACTTCCTAGTTTTCCTTGGAAAATTAAGACTCAAATAAATATAAAATGAAGTGCACTGTTGTTTGATAATGGTAAAAACTGACACGGGTGTTGTTGTTTTTTAATGACATAATTTAATAGATAGTGAAAATAGTATCCTTAATTTACGCTGTGGCCTGTGCAGTAGTTTATTTGTGCAACTCTGAAAAGAAAATAACAAAACACAGAAAGACATGTTCATTCCCCTATAAATCTGCCATACCAAGCGAAATAATATAACACTTTATAGTTCTTACTACAATATGAAAAATGATGTTATTGTTAAAAGTATACTTGCTACTAATTACTATAGACAGTATAGTATAAGGTGACCATACGTCCTCGAATGAGGAACGTTATCCCTGATTTTAAAAAATCGCAATGAAATAGCGGTAGTAGTAACGGTTAGATTACAATCTTACTTCCAGCTAGTTTAATAACTTTTACTAACTAGTACTACAAGTTCTGATGAAGCTTCAATGGCGAAACATTAGCTGAAATAAAAGTTTATTATTATTATTTTATGGAGAAAAAAAAGGTCGTTTTTGTTTTCTAACTTTATTAGTAAAATTTCTAAATCCCTCTAGCATGCACTACAAATTCTGAAAAATAGTACTAGTTAATTGAGCGTAGGTACATCAAAGGTGTTTATCTTCGCGTATTTACACATGATGTTACGTATGTTACTTTGTGATGAATCAGCGTAGATTATCAATAGTTAATTTTATTTTGCAGTCTTAAATATTTCAAGATATTATCAAAATCACATAAATTATATTAGTCAATTGCTAAATTGTGTTAAGTTATATTTAAGATCAATGACAAACAACCACTGCTGATGGTGGGTGAGGTAGCTTAATCTTTGATTTAAGTATTAAGAGCGCGTGTTCAAATCTGTAGGTAAATATAGTTATTAAACGTAATCAACTAAGAGTTTAATAGCACATATAATAAATATGTATAATATCTCATTTGTGGGTTTCATTATATACCTCTACCATACTGATGTGCCTTGTGCTTTATGTAAAGTCACATAATTAGTAGAGGGAAAATATTTAATAGATACATGGTATAGCGAGCTTAGCGCCATCTCGAAGCTGGCTTTGCAGGTATCGAAACACTTTTTAATAAACGGTTTGAAATAAATGAAATTATTCATAGTGCTAAAAAGTAACATAATGTGCCCAAGTCCCCCTTTTTAAGTTTTTTCGAGGACCCCAAAACCAATCGATGAGTTTTGTTTTAAAAAATAAAAGCTGTGAAGAGCTGTATTCCAAAATTAAATGTTTTAATTCACATAAATTTAAATTGACTGGTATGACAGGAGATTTATAAGATTATAGAAGATCAAGAAAGTTGATGAAACAGGAAATTAGGACATCAAAAATGATGTATTAGGTTGGTAAAAGGTTGGCTGAAAGTGTAAAAAATTAACAGTAAGGATTTATTTGAGTACATAAAAGGTAAACAAAAGGTTAGGATTGGGATAGGACCCTTTAAGGATAATAAAAGAAAGCTAGTATCTGATGATTATGAGATGGCTGGGTTATTAAATTTTGCTTTTTCTTTGGTTTTTACTAAGGAAGATTTAAGCAGTATTCCACATCTTAAACAGATGATAAATGGAAACGATATCAAACAAGATGACTGCATTAATTCTGAGCTGGTTAAGAAAAAATTGTGAAGTTTAAAAAACGATAAGGCTACTGGGCCACATAATATTTCCCTAAGGGTTTTGAAGGAGGTTAAAGATTGGATATGTGAGGCATTTACTTCTATTTTTTGTTAGTCCTTGAATAGTGGGCAGGTACCAGAGGATT
>NW_013665722.1:332242-346474 GCF_000517525.1 Limulus polyphemus | reverse complement strand
GCCATCAAATCTGCTAAGCTGTACTTTGATTTGCCGCTTCTCGTTTCCCTTTTTTTTCGTTCCCACTCTCTGACACCAATTTGTTACGTCTTTCGTTAGTTAATTTTCGTAAAAATTCTTTTCGATGAAACTTTAGCGACACAAGTCCTTTCTTAAATAAAACTGGTTTATTCTTTCTGAATACAACTTTGCAATACACTTAATTTTCACGCTATAACAAACGCTATAATTCACAACAAACGCCTCACGTGCTCGACTCAACAATATCTCTCTCTCTCTCTGTCCACAGTTCAATTACACATTCATTACATTGTTGTCGTCACGTCTTGACCGTCTTATATATAAAAGAATACCGAATCTAGTAACCTCCCGAGTATTCACGAAGCTTCGAGAATATGACGTGTTACTAGCGTCACGTGACCTCCGCTGTCGTAACAGTTCTTTCCTAATTCCATACTTAAGTGGTAATTTTTTCCTATTAAAATAACAGTTTTTTTTGTGGTTTGGAATAATCAAATACCATAGATACGTGTATATGTAATATTTGAGCACCTGCTACTCCTCCTTTTTGACACTCAAGTAGCATTTAAAGGTGTGTGTGTGTTTTTATAGCAAAGTCACATTGAGCTATTTGCTGTGTCCACCGAGGAGAATCTAACCCCTTTTTTTAGCGTTGTAAATCCGTAGACTTACCGCTGTCCTACCGGTGGTGGACCAATAAATGTTTAAAACTTGCAAACAGCTAAAAGGGAAAAACAGATACAATAAAACGACGTTTAGCTACCATTAATTTGGCATCATCAGGTACATTACACACTGAATACAACATTAAATACACCCAATGGTTACGTCATGAACGCAATATTGGCCTTAGCATAATTATAAAAGTACTCCTTGCCTTTTATTTACTACTAGTTGAATTACCTGTTCCTTGCGCATTGTCCAAATTACTTGAAATAGGTATTTAAAATCACAATGCAATTACTTTTAAGAACAATTATTTAAAAAATTCAATTTTCATAACATTTTAATTTTTGTTTAAGTCTTTGATTTTCAAAATAATAATTACAAAATCTAAATTAAGGGTTCTTGAGATACCACATTGGCTATTATTTCTTCTTCTGACAATATAAACAGGTTTGATGAGATCCAACTCTTGAACATTCTACATGTAATTGACTATGTGAAAAACAAGGCTGCTTTAGGAACAATCCAGCAATCTTTGACATTGCAAAACAAATTGTATTAATACTAGAAACAAATGGCCTTATAACAACAAAATGTTGTTTTTAATTAATTAGACACTCAACGTTTTGCTTTACACCTTTTTCAGAAACGTTGACTAAAACACAAACCGAAAATGACAGTGCAAAGCTTCAAATGGTTTAAATGATAAATTCTATTTGAATCCACAACGTTCGTTGGTACAGCGTGTTTTAAAATATCAATAGTAATGCTTATTGTTGAAACGATTAACTGCTATCTGTAGTAAACAAAGTTCTATCAATGTTACAGAGTGAAATAACAAAAAAGATAGGATAAAAATAAAATAATTAAAATTATAGACGCCATAATTTGTCCCTATTCATCTGTGGTCGTAGTTTGACGATGAGAAGAGCTTCTTTGAATTTTTTGTCAGTTTACTTGGTGATTTTGGTGAGGATTTGTACGGAGAATGGTGGTTTCAAGTCCATGATTAGTTAAAAAATGATCTGCTACTGCGCTTTTTTCATGTTGTCGTTTATAAAGAACGTCAACACGTTCTACTATCCTTGTGTGTAAGGTTCTTCCGGTTTCTCCTATGTACATATGATGGCATATGTTACATGTAAAGTGGTAAACAACATTGGAGACAAGACACTAATCTTTAGATTGTAAACACATTTTTGTAAAACAATTGGCTTTATTACATCGTAAAGTATGGTAATAAGGTTTTGAAAGTTGACTTTTGAGGGTTGGACCTCACCGTTGTATAACCCTAATCGGCAGTTCAGATTTCCTGATTATAGTTTCGATTTTCTTGGAGATAACTTCGTCAATTAGAAGTGTTATAAAAAAAAACTTTTTTAACGTTATCTTTGGAAAATCAGTTTTTTCTTCCTTGTTTATCCGTAGTGCGCAAAAACGCCCATAAAAAACTGCAAACTGCAAGATTCAGAACTGAAAATTTGTATGTATCTCCCCATTGTCTCAATGAACCTATATAGCCAATTTGGAGAGGATCCATCTACAGGAGGCGAAGTAGTGGTAAAACACGCTAAAACGCCCATAAAAACGGCAAAATCGAAAAATACAAAACTGAAATCTTGTATGTATCTGCGCAAAGACCCAACAAACCTATACACCAAATTTGGTGAAGATCCATCTACAGGGGTGAAGTAGTGATACGAAACGGAAAACCTACCATAAAAATCGCAAAAAATAATACAAAAGGGAAAATTTGCATGTACCTGCACAACGACCAAAAATAAACCTACATACCAAATTTGCTGAGGATCCATTTACAAGAGCGAAGTAGTGGTAGGAAACGTATAAACGTCCACAAGGATGCCATGAATCTTCGTACCAAATTGGATGAAGATCCATCTACAGGAGGCTGTTATTTGAAGTTAAGCACAAAGCTACACAATGGGCTATCTGTGCTCTGCCCGGTTTCTAGCGGTGTAAGTCCACAGACATACCGTTGGGCCACAGGGGATCTGTACAGAAGGCTATAAAACTGCAAAACGCAAAATGGAAAACTTAAAATTTGTAAGTACCTCCCCATGGACACAATGAACCCCAATACCAAATTTGGTGAAGATCCATCTACAGGAGGCGAAGTAGTATCATAAAACACAAAAACGCCCATAAAATCCGCAAAATGTAAAAATTGAATATTTATATTTATCTCCCCATGGACCCAATAAATTTTCATGCAAAATTTGGTGATGATCCATTTTTAGAGGGCGAAGTAGTGGTACGAAACCCAAAAACGTCATTAAAACCCACAAAACGTAAAATGCAAAACGAAGTTTGAGATTTGTAAGGTCTAATTCGTTTGAAATAGTGAGGGAACGCCGTTCTCGTGCATTTCCACACCACTACACTACTGAATCCAACACATATTGCACGAAGCAAAGTCAGCATGCTAGTACTAAGGGGGTTTGGGGCATACGACTATAAGCAGTTGCGCTATAACTATATAACCATAATTTTTTACATCACAAAAATAGGGGTTCGGCCTAAACCCCCTGCGTACGTGCGTGCTTTTTTGTGATGAAAAAATATATTTTGCAGTAGGTCTTTTTAATTAAAAAAATCACTCTTTAACAATATAAATAATTAATTAAATCATACATGTGTTGCTAACAGCAAAGCACTTAAAATTATTTTTTTTATCGATTACTTGTTTCAGTTACATTTTATTCAAAAAAGCTCCTTTTTTTTCGCAATGTGGTAACGTAGTTTATTAGCTTTGGCAACTTGGGGTGTCTAACTTTTAAACCAGTTTTCTCTCGCATTCTAAATGGAGTTAATTGATAATGTGCATTTGTGTCTAAATTTTCCTGATTTTGCAGAAAAAATTTCTTTGGTCAGAGGAATATATAAGTACTACCATTATAACTGTGATGGTGTCGATGACAGGGTAGGCGACAAGTGATGTACTTAGTACTACTAGAACAAGAAGTAAACGAAGGCTTCAACTTTAACTTCTAAGCTCTACGATTTGAGGAAGGGTGCTAATTCGAAACATCATTTTCACGAAATATGTATATATATATATATATATAACATGGCGATTTTATAACTTATTACTTATGTACTTAAGTCTATAGCAAACGCAAGAATACTTGATTTTACAATTACAATTTTTTCGAGTTACTGTCACTTAATATTACAACTGAACTAGTGTGTTATAATAACTTATAATTTTAAATATCTAGCGTATTAATAGTAAGTACAACAATTAGGATTATGTTTCTGTTTTGTTTTTTAAGCTGCACTAACAATAAAAATAAGAAAACGTTGTGAAATAGGAAAGACTGAAATGGAATTAACGAGAATTCAACAACGTATTAATAAGTATGGATACTTAATTATGTTAATAATATAATAATAATTATTATATTTGTACTTTTAAGTTTAATAGTTGATAATTTAATCGTTCCACTCTTGTTTTTGTGGGAAAAGACTATTTAATTTCTTGCTATAATACAAAATTTGTAAACCGTTTTAGCTGAATATTTTATGTTATGAAATCACTATTTTAATTCCTTATTAACAGTTTTAAAAATAAAATGCTCTTTTTATGGAGTAAATTACTAGCCTCCTGGCAGTTATTTGGTAAAAATACACAAAAACATCATTTGTAGGTTGTAACTGTTTCAAGGAGTATTTTTATGGTATCATGTAGGAAAATCAGAGATGCCAAAGTTAATTGATTATCAAAAATAAGATTTGGTTCTTTATCAGTTGTTTATGTAATCTCATGCAAAAGTATGAATGCATTATGTTACTGTGCATGTATAGTGGAATTTAGTGGCATGACCCCCACTCTGTTAATTTATTATTATTATTATTTACTGAAGTTAAATGGTGAATTCTGTTCATTTTGAAGAATTAAAGCTCACAGTATGAAGACTAATGTTTGATGTGCTTGAATGAAAAAACAGAAATATACATTATATTACAAGCATGGCTTTAGTGCACTTTCAGAAATTTTGAAAATTTATAAATAGTCAATAAAAGAATACATTTCTTTGCTACAGCAACAATACTACAATTTATAACTGGTATATAAATGCTTGCATTTTCATTCAGTGTTAACCATAAAATATAAATGTTAAGAGAGAGAGATACTACCCTCCATATGATTTTTCAATGATCATAATGCATGATATAAATGAGGTTTAGACTTCTTGAACATAAAATGACTAAGATTTGCACTTTGGACAGTGAAGGCATGACAAGAGATCAGATTTTATGAGAGTCATGGTCAGTATGGAAGACTTGGGGTATGTCTGCAAAAGTTTTATGGGTTTAATGACTAATAGTAATTTTTAACTAAATTTTTTCTTGTAGGTATGAATTTTAATTCAATTTAAGAGTTAATTAGAAATAAAAGAAAAAATTATGTATTGTACTAATATTTATGAATTAGCTTCAGGTCATCTTGTTCTACATATATATGTATGTATTCAAATGAGCATTTGTAAGTCTTAAGTATTTTAAGCTAACATTAAATAGACATCTTTAGCTATTAAGTATTGGCACATTTACTAAAGTAAGTGATTTAGTTAGGTACCAGTATGCTTTAAGTAATTTATGAGTAATTTTAAGTAAATTAAGAGTTTAGTAACTTGTGTGATAAGGACAATATCTAAGATTTTTGCAAAATAATTGTCAAACTGAAATACTGTTTAATTGGAGTATATCTAAATAGGTTTCCTTTATAAGTTTAAACCTTTAAAGAATAAAGTGTGACAAAAACATTAAGTAGGTTTTTCCACACATACATATGATGAGGGTCGAGGGGACAAATCCTCTCAGAAGTTTATAGTAATTATTTATCATTTTACATGTAGACATTTTGTAAAACCTTTATAATGAAAATAAGTTTTCTTTTTATTAGTGAAATAAAAATAAACAAACATAAAAGATCTAATGCTGTGGTCAGCAAAATTTCAGACAAAGCAATTGCCCTTATTTGTTTCAGTGGAAGTTATGGCCCTGAAAGTAATGTGCAAAAATAATTAACATCATTTATCAAGTATAGCTCTGCACTGGAGAACTTAAAGTGAAAATAAAAACAGCAATGTTGGTTATTTTTGTCTTGAATACTATGATTATCTAGTTAAATAAAGGATTCAGTGAAGCTACTCAGTCAGTTTGAGTTTTTTATGAAATTATCTTTGAAGAAGACATTGTTCTTGATGGTTGTCTTTCCAGCAGAGTGATTATTACTACCATTCTTGACCACAACAAAGCCATCAACTTTAGGGCTTTCAACAAGAAGTTATTTACTATTGATTCTGAAGACCTGAACTGTCTTCAATCATCATTTGTGAACATATTTTTCTTGGTATTTGTCTCACTTGTCTCCTACTTTTGTAAAGTTTTCTTTTCTACATTTCTTTAGAGCTGCTGGAATTTTTCCTGCTGTGATAAGCCTGTAATTTTTGGAAAAAAACAAACATGAAAAAAGCTTTTTTGTTTTGGACATAATCTCTAAGTAATGATGCTGTTAAATTAGTGGATTTTGAAAGCCATTTGATAAATTGTGAAATTTTCCATGAATCTACTGACTTTGGTACCCATTTATTTATTTATTATCTTTACCTTGTACTAGCCCATTTTTCCACAGAGAACTTTCTGTTTAGCTTCCTCTTTCATTATCCATCGACACCAACTATCTTATGTAACTCTATTAGAACTGGACTGTTAACTAGATGAATTGATTACGTTGATTAGTGTCACAGAAAATAATGGATTAATCAAAATTAATTAAATCAATCAGTGTCATGAAAATGATCAACTAATCTTAATTAGTGATTCTATTTAAACTATACAAGTAATCAAAATATTGCTACTATGGTTTCTCATTATTATTTTTGATTAATTCAGAGTTGTTCAGCTTAATTGATTAGTATTATGAATCACAAAATTAGTGTCTCTAATTATTACTATTTTTGATTATTCCAACTATTGATGTCTTATAATAATAATGATAATAATAATCGAGTACTTGAATATAACTGATTAATAAATCCAACAATTATTTGATTAGCAAATTCCAGTAAGTGCATGACAGATCACTGAAATGTCTGATTCTTTGTATTTGCTGCAATGAGTTATCATATAAACAGTAGTGGAAATAATGATGGAAGCTTTAAGGGAAAGAAAGAGTATAAAAGGCATATTCTATGGGAATACTATTCCTTTATCATGTGAAAATGTAATGAAATAGCTTATGGTCACATGTTGATAGTTTACATTGTAATTGGTTGTCATAAAACCAAACCAATCAGAAAGTGTCATACCACTACAAAGCCAAGCAGATGTACTTTGCCTAACAGTAGTAGTAGTAGTATGAATCCAGTCATTGTTCCCAGGATTGAAATACAATATGTCAAACATAGAAATCAAAGTTTCAGCTGGTTAAGAATACTCCATGCAAAAATATTGCAGCAACAATGGAAAGCAATCAGGAACTATAGATGTTACAGGTTTCCTAAACTTGAGTTATAAGTTCTGTATATGATGCAGAAATGAAAGAATTGTTCTGTAATTTTAAAATTGCCAACTTACTGTTCAACTTATGCAGTGAATTAAATGTTGACTTAGAGACTAGTATAAGTGAACGTAAGTTATTTAATGGTTTCAAAAATATTTCAGATAACTTATTAAAAAAATAGCACATATTCATTTTGTATAGATTTGCTGATAAGTTTTATTATCTCAATTTTAAGTTTATCACTTTTAGGGCTGGGGTTGTGGGTACAGGACACTCCAGACTATATGTTCTTGGGTTCATCATGAACAAAATATTAATGCTTCATTTAAGGAATTTCCTGAGGTAAGGAGCAGAAATCTGTGTGGTACTAGTTTAGCTTTTAAGGATTCTTATGCAATATTATAGAAACAACACAATTGTTTTTGTGATCTGTTTAGTAGTGAGATGTTGCTATGTTTTAAAGTTGCTACCATATAATGGTTAATTTTATCAGAAATTAAGCTTTTGTTTTAAGTGACTTGTTAATTTACAAAAAAATATCTTTTGGATTGTTTATAAATTTAAATTTTTACTAAGATATGACACTTTAAATATAAACTTTATTAACTGAAAATAGTACTTGTTTTCTGGACGGTTATAGGAAACTGACTTTTGGTTGTATGGAAAAGAGAAAAATGCATTTTAAATTTTGAACTTAAACTTAAGTGTCTATACAAATTATTCATTTATAAAACATTTATTTTTTATGCACATGCAGAATAGTTTTAGCTAAGATATGTGGAGTGACAATCTTGTTCCATAAAATGTCTGACTAGGTCACTGAGACAATGGTAACATCCCAGTTCATCTACTCCCATTGGCAATAGACTAAACTGGAGTAGATGAAATGGGAGAAATGAAAAACATACAATTATCAGGTTGTAAAATATTGAATAAGATTTAAATACAAAAATCACTTGGGTACAATTTTAAAAACAAAGTATTTTTTTATTTATACTGTTTACAATATGATGCAATAGATTTAAAAAAATTCACACATCAATATTTTTATGTTCGTGTACATATACACTACAAATATATCACATAAAATAAACCTAGCTTGTTATCAAGAAATTATACCACTTTAAAGTTTTCTCACTTACAATAAAGTGGCATACCAAGTTTACTGAAAAAATCTAAAACGTTTATTTTGATATATGATTACATTATAGTGGACTAAACGAGAGTAAACGAAATAAGAATAAACCAAGACAATAGCCTTGACTATCTCAGTAATAACTTGTTGAGTAATTCTGGGAACTGTTTATTAACACATGAAGATAAGTTACACAAGAAAATTCATAAACACTGGATGAGTGGTATTCACATACTGAGTGGTAAATCCAATCAGTCACTGGTAGATTAAAGCCTACATGGTAATGCCTGCAGAACTGATAGTAATGAAAAACTACTAACTTGAAACCTCAAATATGAGTACTTATTTTACTTACTGATTAAGTAAACATTATTTGTTCTCATACGAATGAAAATTTTGATTTTTGAAAGTGCCTTTTAGTGATAGTTTTATTATTTTTTGTACTGATGAGAGAAAAACTGGACCAGTACCAACTATCCAAGAGATCCAGAAGGCCTTGAAGACAATGGGAGATAAACCAGATTCTTTTGTAGGGTCAAGAGAGTGGATTGGAAGTGTAGAAGTAGCCATGTGTATTGACTTCTTCTATAATGTAAGTCTACAAGATGCAGTTATTACACCATTTAGGTGAATAAATAAATAAAAGTTATTTACATATTTTTTAAAGAATGTAATGAAGAGACTCGTTTTAAAATTAATAAATGTTTTAGTGATGCTAAATAAAAATAGTCATGTTGGGGAATATCTGTATGTGCATGTGTATTAGCCTAATCATTGTTTAATACAAATTTTTTTTAGATTTATTACATCATCTGGTTGTTTCAAGACAATGCATACACTAGTTTATACACTGTATGTACCAAGAAAAATTATATGTATATGTTACACAGTTATAGTGACTGTGTATATTTAATAAATGTGTGTATTTCCTGTTGAATAATTAAGTTTTGCAAATAAACCAGTTAATGTGCACATTATCCAGCAGTAATTATGTATATTATCTGGAAAATGTGCAAAATTGTTTCATAAGCTCTTAAATTTTATGCATTCTTCAATGATATTTGTTATTATTGATAATAATCAAAGAATATGCAAATTCTCAATATATATGCACATTCCCCATAACATATACATACACCATACTTACAATTCATATAAACAAAATGGTGGCTATAATTTTAGATTAATAATTTATATCAGATATGCTAATATTGGAAAAAGTTGTAATTTTTATATAAAGATTTGATTAAATTGCAAAAACATTTATACTGTATGTGGATTTCTAGACCATACTTCATCTTTCTCGGTGTATTGCTTTCATCTTACTTGTACACTTACTACAACCATATGTTTAACACAAATGCAGATGATATGGTGCAAATTTCATTAATCAAATTTTTAGAGAGACGAGGTTCTTGTATATATTATTGAATTGTTTACCTTAGTTGAACATCATGAAAAAAGTATTTAGTCATTTATTGACTTATTTTGTGACCAACCTCTTCCGATTCCATTAGGACAATGTTAAGGTAAAAGTTTTATGGTAGTCATTTCTAGTCTGATTATTAACATGCATTATACAGATTCTGCTTTAATATTTTTCATTTGTATATCAAGAAAAAAAGATGAAGCACAGATAAAACTTTTTATATTTAAACTTACCTTGTACATTTGTAAATAAGAAGTATCCACAGAGCAGTGCAAGTCAAAGATATGCCAAAAATAAGACAAAGAAAGCAAAGATGTTCATATGCTGGTTGATATGAATTTTAAAATTTTCTTGTTCCTTAGCTAGTAGTTTTTCTTAGAAAGAAATATGTAAAAATTGTTGATGTTCCAATTTGCCATGGAAGACTTCAGTACACTTACTGCATGTTTATAGAATTATATTTATCAGTGTTGTTTGTAGTTATGATAGTTATAATACTGATATAGTGTTATCATTGTAGTTTAATTACTGTCAAGTGTCATACACTTTTCACATGTACAGTCTATTTCAAACAGTGTTTGATTGTAAACACTCTTATTAATAATTTTGATTTAATAGAATATTTTATGTTATTAACTATTTGTATACATGCTCAGTCAGTTTAATCTACCTTGTAACCATGAAACTATACATACTACAACTCTGATTGTATTAAATTTACCTTCTGCAAGATTTTAGTAAACATTATAAGTATTTTGTACAAAAAAATATTCAGATTTGTTAATAAAATATTTTTACTAAAGATCTGTATGTGAATTTATGAAGCATTCACTGAGCCAGTCTGAGTGAAAAGTGATTTTCATGTTAAGAATAAAAGTACTTATTTTCATCTTACAGTTTTCATATTTCATTTGCATAACTTCTAAAACCTGTTAAATGAATACCAAAAGTTTTCTTTGGTAAAACTCTAAATTTGTTTCATATTATATTTATCATAACACTAACTGTAGCAAAGTCATCAATGTACACTGAAAAAAGTTGCCTAATGTGAAGTAAAGTGAATAATACCTTTTGTTTTTCTAGGATGACTGGAGACTGTCAGAGACATTTATTTATATAGTTTTATTACTGTACTTTAGGACCCAACTATGTGTGAAAAGCATAGGTCACTGCAGTAGCCCATTTAGATGTTTCTTATAGCACTTACTTAAACAAAAGATCAAGTTACAGTCATGTACATACGTTAAGGTTGCCTCACCCATCAACTGAACTTGTGAAATTTTAAATTTTATTTAAGTTTTGTTACATAACCAAAGAAGTTACTAATTTTTACATTTTAGTTACTTTTGTTAAAATATATATATATATGTATAAAACTATGTTTAATACTCATACAAAATATCAAAGCAGTTTTTGCACTTAAGTATATATGTTCTTGCTAAGCCTCATTGAGTCTATCAAATTTGGGTTCCAGAAAAAGAATTAATTTAGCTTTCAGGTATGTATTTTAGAACATAAAAAGTATATTAGTCAGTAGAATAGAATTTTCCAAAACAACTGTAATTTATCTAGCCTTTGAAGTGAGCTATAAATAGGATAAAAAATTATATTAGCTGCTTATAAACAACAATGATTACAAACAAAGAATCTCAGGCCAACTGTATGTTTGTATGACGACTGGCTTCTTCTGGCTCATTCTGAACTGGAGTGGGCCAACCGGGCTGGTTAATCAAATTGGAGAAGTCCTTCCTTCGACCTACCCAATACCTCATCCACTTGGGTGTCCTTTTGGACACTCATCTCAATTGAGCCCAACCTTCTTCTCAATAACTTCATTACATGGAACTGTTAGTTCACCATGCCCTTTCAACTCACTCACCTTCTGCTCACGAAGTTCTATATCTTTTGGGGGCTCATCATGATCAATGGAACCTTGCTCAGCATCCCTTGTCAGCTCCCATTACTCTTCCTCCTACCCTGATGGCTGATCTGCATTGCTGGTTGGACAAGGCCCAAATATCGATGGGCATCCCACTTCCTCCTCTTTGTCTGGATTTACATCTTTTCACAGAAGCATCCCTTCAGGGCTGGGTTGCAAGGGTCAATCACCAGGAGGCTTCGGGTTGTTGGTCCGTAGATGAAAAGTCTTTGCATATCAATGCTTTCGAGCTTCTTGTGGTCTGTCGGGCTTTGAATCACTTCTTTCCTCTCGTTAAACATTGTCTGGTGATGATTCATTCTGAGAATTCTATGGTGGTAGCACACATCAATTACCAAGGGGCACTCGTCAAGATATCTGTGTTTTCAGATATTGGATCTACTCTATTGGGCCTACACACACCACATTTATCTCATAGCATGTCACGTTCCAGGTACTTTTCATCACACAGTGGATCTATCTTTTCCATCCCAACCAAATATATCCAACGGAGTGGTCTTTAGATCCCTTTGTTTTCCGGTGGCTTTGCAATCAGTGGGGTTTTCCCCACATAGATGCATTTGCCACATACATCAACTACAAGTTACCCCTCTTTTGGTCCCTGGTACCTCATCCTTGGGCTCTGGCTGTCAATGCCTTCAGCCAGGATTTGTCCCAAAAATTCCTTAATATTTATCCTCCTCTTTGATTCTTTCATCAGGTGCTCTCTCTCATCCATACCACTCCATGTTGAGTCTTTCTGATCGCTCCTTATTGGCCATCTCAATTGTGGATTCCATGATTACAACAGCTGCAACTTTTCCTTTCAGTACCTCTTCCTTTGTCTCCCTCCCTTCTTTGACAACTTCAGTCACTGGTTCTACATCCAGCCATGCACATTCTTCATCTTTGTGCCTGACTTTTATCTGGTCCATGGCAAGGAGATCAGGTTTCTCCCATCAAATAGCTTTCCTTTCATCTCGTTCCATACATCCTTCTTCAATGGAGGTGTATCAGTACAAGTGGAAAGTGTTCTGCAGTTGGTCTGCGACTCGGGAATTTCCCTTTGACTGACCTACTGTGGCTTGAGCTGCAGAGTTTCTCACATGGCTTTTCAGACAGGTGTCTTCAGTCTCCTTGCTCTCAGTTTATCAGGCTGCCTTATCCCATACCTTTTGTTTTTCCTGAGATCATCGAGGTTTTGCTTCCCCTATCCTTACTATGTTAGTGCATTCATTCCGGATTTGTCCTCCCCCCCCCCCCCAGATGCCATACTCTTCTAGACTGGGATATTAATGTGGTCCTTCATTCCCTCACTTTACCTCCATTTGAACCACTTTCCTCATGTTCCGTGTTTCACCTTTGCCTTAAAATGTATTTCCTTCTCCTCTTAGCCTGTGGACATCAAAGGTCTGATTTGTTTGCCATTGATGTTTCACATATGCATTACCACCCTACCTCGGTGGCTAGGGAAGGTAAATCCTTTTTTTCTCCTATTTCCCTTATTTCTACCTTCATCCCGATCCTGATAGACTTCTATGTCCGGTCCATACTCTTCCTTGATATATTACCTACATGGTTTCCTTCTATGGTACCTGTTCCCAACTCTCTATCCCCTGGCTTTCTTCCTCGTTCGACTTTTATTCAATTGGTTTATTCTTCCTTGTCTTCTTCCTCCTGGAATTTGTTCCAGGTGTCTTCTCATCAGATTTGATACCTCACAATTTCCCTCGAATCTCACATTCATTGGGTATTGGAGGAAATCCTACAGTCGGGCATGTGGTCTCCACCTAATACATTCGTCTCCCATTATTCACACCATATCACGGTTTTTTATTTGTTAGGTTTTCGTATTCCACCTGTGGCCATTCTTCAAACTTCAGTGCAACTTTAATTGGGTAAGTTTATATTCATACTTTTCTTTCCAGGGGTCCTTGCTTCATTTTCTCATTATATGGATCCCACTTTGTGGTGAGTGGTGCTCAACCATGTATTCTTTAACTTGAAATCTGCATTGTACAGCCATGTTGACTTGCGCTTTATTTTCCATGGCTTCACAATGCTCACTGTTGAGATGGAGTGTTTCACATGATCACTTGTATGTGAATAACTTTGCAATGTAATTGCTTCATAAACTTGCCCGTTCTGGACTGTACCACCCATGTTCTACATGCATCTTATTCTGAGGATGTTATTGCTTTTCATATGGTTCCAGTCAGTTTCTTTGTTGGGGGAGTTCATTTATATTATATAGACATCCTTTCAATACTGGATGTCGGGTCCCTGGATCGATAGATCAAAGCTACCACATGTCATGCTCAGGAGTCGAAGTGGCTCTAGGTTCCCTCTGGTCTCTTGAACTTGATATGAAGACGGTATGATCCTCATTCTACCCCTGCATGGATGTCGGTTCCCAGCGGCATGGGTTTTGGATGTAGCTGAATTACTAAGTCCATCACACCACAGCCACTCTACACATAGGGACACATCCATTGTTTTACCCACTTTTATACTTTGTGGGATTGAGTTACATA
>NW_013665722.1:327979-331825 GCF_000517525.1 Limulus polyphemus | reverse complement strand
TATATATATATATATATATATATATATATATATATATATATATATACATGGTTAGGATCACTGTCCTGCCAGAGTTCTCTCCCACTTGGATGTGCTTCTCTATTTTTCTGCCCTTATCTACTACACATTTCACGGATGGGCCAAGAGTATACCTGATTTAGAAGTGGTGCAGTTCCCCTCATCAGATCCTTAGATCTGACTCTCATTTCCAGGGGTATCCTTCAGATGTTTTTGGGGGATACTTCTCTCATTCCCTCACACCAGTCCTGCTACCTAATCATTGAGGGATTTTAGCTAATCTTGTGAGATGAGTAAAGTACTGTATCAGAAGTTTTAATTTTCCTATACTGAAAATGTATTTCCGATAGGTACTTCCGTCTGCTTAAACTTCCCATCCTTCCTCCCCACTTTCCTCTGGTGCTTACATCTTCTGCTAAACCTTGAGGTGATATTTTGGTAGAGGCGTATAGAGGGAGTCGCATGTGTCATGTGAGTATGTCACACTCATATTGGTTGAGAAGCGATGCATGATGATTTACATGAAAGACATGTTGGAATCTTTCAATTCCAGTAGGGGGGAGCAGAAGGCTTGTGGCATGCATAATAAAAAAATTAGCATATAGAGGGTAGCACTGAATGAAAATAGCTAATCTTGTGAGCGAGGGAAGTACGTATCGGAAATACATTTTCAGTATAGGAAAATTATAACTTTCCATTCTTTCCCCTCTTTTATGTGTAACTGAAATTTGTATTAAGACAAAGCTGTTATGAGTTAATCACACACTTTAAAATTACAGATGCCTCTATGAATTTACCAAAGTATGAGAATAATCTCTGCAGGAGTACAGTATTTTGAATTAATTACAGAACAAAGTGAATCAACTTGAATGATGCTTGTTCGTGGGTAAGAACTTAGCCTGACACAAGATTATCTATTACAAAACCATTGTAATAATCTCTAACTTAGTATTAAAATACAATCATCAAAAGTGGTAACAAGTTAGTTAAAACAGCTTACTAATTTTTATGTAACAGTTTGTCTATTTGTATTAGATGTTTGTTTCCTTAACTTCTTCTAACCTAGTATCTTCTATTTTTATGAGGGCACATGTCAACATTAAGTTTTTAGAAATTGCCTACAAAATAAAACTGCAGCTGAAATGTTTATATTTTGAATTTTGTATTCATATAAATTCAGTAAGATTTGTGTTGGACAAAGTAATACAATTCAAACTCCTAATCCTAACTCTGTAAGATAAAACTTATAAACATCCAAACAAAACTGCAAACCTGTGGTCTTTGAACATGTTTATTGCTAGCTCAAAAGTTTGAAAAGAGTGCTTTTTTTAGGTTGGTGGTATAAAAATTCTGAAATTTAATTAACTATACTTTTTGTTTTACAATTTCCAAATTTTTGAAACTATAGAAATCTTAAATGTATCATTTGAAAGCTTGAGTTGTTTTCTTTTTTGTAATCTATTTGCCATTAAGCCTTTTTTTTTCATCCTTTAATTGGTTCTAACTTTCAAACCCTTAGCTATTATGTCAGAATCTTTTCTTTAATCATGTCCCTTGAACTAAAAATTATCCAACTATATCATGTTTTTTTTTATAAGCAACATGTTACCTTTATTGGTTCTTCTGCTTGCTTGGTTATTTTGTTTAAGTAATTACTTTGGGAGTTGCTTTTCATTGTACAAAAACTTGCTAGCAACTTGAAGTTAATGGTATCTTATTGTTGAATTCACTCAAGAATGATTTTAAAGATCATTGGTGCTCTTTTTAAAACAATTGTACATAATGTCTAAATAGAGTACAGAAATAACTTTTGTAAATAAGATATTGTAAAAATACTATCTGATTATATTAGCTTTAAAGATGTATTAGATATTTCAAAATTTCAACAAAATGGGTTAGCACATAACATCAGGCTTGTGTTTGTATTTTTTGCTATTCAGAAATATATATATATGTTTGTTGGAATGAAATAGATTAAAAAAAACATAACTGTTCAAGGATATAAAAAATTAAGAAATAAAAGAGAAATACTTATGAATTAAACCACAGAGTCTTTGTAAGGCAAGTGTGTGTGTGTGAAACCCAGCTTTCAGATAATTGTAATGGCACAGCATATAGCTATGTAATATAGTGATTTTTATTTCATCACAAAATTAACAGAAAAAAATCACAGTAAGGTTCAGAAATATTGCATGGCTATCATGCTTTATGTTTGAAGTGTCTGTGTTTCAATTACAGTGGTGCTATAAGTTGTTATCAATGCAAAGTCAAAAATGGTAACAGACTGTCTTTGGACTGGAAAGGATTAAGAAGAAACTCGTTAATATCAGGAGTCTTCTGTAGCAATTTTTCATTTGGTATTAACCTGTTCACTTCCAGGGTCATATTTATGTCTCTCTCTAGAGCATTGCCATGAGCACATATACAGGGCATCCTATAATTTTTGTTTCAGCCTTGAAAAGTGTGATATTAAGCAAATTTTGTGACAAGTATGCAATAAAATCAATAAGTAAGATACAAGTAATTATAAACCAAATATATGGTTAATGTGTATGCAAAAGTAATACTCTTACTGGAAAGTTGTTTATCTATAAATATAGCAGTTAAAGAGTTAACTAAAGAACTTTGTAATCTTGAAAAACATTAACTGACAATTGTAATTGAATAGACTGCTATTTAAAGATTTCAAATGCACTTAATATTAAGAGAGATTTCACTTTAACATACCATTTTTATACATGTATATCATAGGTATTTTAATACAATTTTATAATAGATATTTATATGACCACTCTTTTACCTAAGCTGTCACAGAAATATCTCACATTTTTACTAGCTATCATGCTTAGTTCTCAGATAATTGTATTTCTTACATTTTCAGGTTTCCTGCAAGATCCTCCACCTAAGGAGTGGATCAGAATTAAAAGAGACTGTCAATGAATTACACAGACACTTTGACTATTTTGGTTCTCCTATTATGATGGGTAAGAAAAAGCTTTGGTGGAATCAACTTGTATATGTAGATCATATTCTTATAGATACATGACTTAGATTATTGTACTGTTGATCAAAAAGTGATATTACTTTGAAAAAATGGTAATATGTATTTTTTTAATTACCTTAAGTGTTCCATAAATTTCACTAATAATGTGGTAAAACATTTTCAAAAACCTTAGTGCTTAAGGCAGGTGGACTTTTCTTTTGGGGCAAAGGCAGAAGAAGACAGGCTCATCTGTCAAAAGTAATAGAGTTTAATTGTTTTTTTGTAATGTTATTTTCATACTTTTTGATCCTATGCTTTTTTTTTTACTATCATGTACAATCACTTAAAATGTGTTATTTAGACCTTACTGGTTTTAATACCCACATATGAAAAAAAACCTACTCAACTGATTTTTTGGTGTATTGAAGTAACACTGAATTTTCCTTAGAGCAATGGCACAGGTCTACTGAATAATGGAAGGTTCTATAAGATATTTATTATGAAGTAATTCTAAATTCTCTGAATATCTGAGTTTGTGAGAATGAAATGGAGAAACTGAACACAGTGTCAAATACAAAAGCACAAATTATATTATGACAACTACAAAAATACAGTGTGTACAAGTAAAGAAACACTTTTCAAAAAAGGAAGTAAGCGTAGGGATAGCTAATATCAATCCTTCAAAAACAATGCAAACAAGATAGTAGGGATGGCATTAGCATCATCCCTATGTAATAGCACAGGTACACAGTGTAGTAGGATGTAAACAGACAAAAATAGGATAATTTAAACTCAGTTGTGATAGAATAATTATATATATTGTTATACATTGATTCTTGCCTGTG
>NW_013665722.1:325118-327100 GCF_000517525.1 Limulus polyphemus | reverse complement strand
AAACATTTTTAGAACTTGTGACTCAGTCATTACATAGATATTGTTGCAAAAGGAAACATTGTATAATATTGTAAAGTTCTGATGACCTGTTAAGGAGATATTTAAAATACCATTTCGATGAACAATCTGAGCTATCCCTACATAGGCATTGCCATTGCCTGCCTGATACTTGCTTTGGATAATGGATTGTCACTTGTAATGGGTTATAACTATTTTCTTGAATTGATCAAGCTGAGATCATCAACCTGACTGTTTAAATTCAGTGTTTCTTAATGCACATGCAGGGTTGGCCCTTGGGGTGGGTGATATGTTCTCCTGCACAGAGTGCCCACCCCAAGGGGCATCAAAATTGACATTGCAATTAGCAGTTCTTGTCAGTTTTACAGGGTCACCAAATACAAAGTTCAAACAGGCCACAATTTGGCCTAGGATCAGCTCTGTGCATGGGTAATGTAGGTTTTACTTGGTGCAACTAGTGCTACCCATGTGACTGGTTAATCTCATTCAAACATAAGGGAGATATAACCTTGAGATACCACCGGACTTACCATTGAAGGACACTTGAGTTTACTTTATTGTACAGCATTAAAGTATTGTCTTTCCATAGGTAGAAAAGATGTAACCTAATAGAATGACAAGGAACAAAGGTAGCTAAAACAACTTCAACTTAATAACTTTTGTAACATGTCAACTTCACATTCCCAGAATCTCAAAATAGCTGATAAATTTAGAATAATACTATATTAATATAAAAATGTAGAAAATGCATGATATATTTATGTATCACACATATACTTACTTGTATATAAGAGTAAATATATGTATTCTAAACAATTTTTTGAAACATTCGGAAGGCATTAAAGAAAAGTACAAGAGAAATGTGCACCTCAATATTAACTTCTGATCAAAACTATTATAGTATATTGTTCATA
The DNA here is from genome assembly GCF_000517525.1 of Limulus polyphemus. Taxonomy (NCBI): domain Eukaryota; kingdom Metazoa; phylum Arthropoda; class Merostomata; order Xiphosura; family Limulidae; genus Limulus; species Limulus polyphemus. The sequence continues at coordinate 326,168 of NW_013665722.1, read as the reverse complement.
CTTATAATGATTAGAAGGCATTGTCTCATCAGTTGGGTATCCTTGCCATTAACAATATTTGTGGCCATATTCCCACTATAGAATAGATCCTTAGATAGCTAGAGTGAAAAGCCCTCCTGTTGGTGACTTATTGCTATTGAAGTTTTTATTAATTAATCTAAAATAGTACTATATTATCATAATTTGTAACTTAAGAACTTTTTTTAGTCGTTTAACATTTTTCCATCTAGAGTACATCTTCATTTCCTCTATCATTACAAACCTGTATTTATATATGTATCATGAAGATAATTTTTCTCTCCTTTAATAAAGTAACAAGTCAAGCATTTCATATGTTTATCTCTCATCAGTTTTATTATCACACAAGGTTCATGCAATTATTAATAACATTATGACGTTATTGAGAAAGGAAAACACTAAAGCTGAAGTTTATGCGCATGACTTGTCACTTCATCAGATTGGAAAAAAACTTGATATATATATAATTGTTTTAGGGAAAAAATGCATACTATTTGTCTTGTTTTAAAATAGTAAAGTGTAGTAACTTTTAACATTGTTCATTGTCGATCATATTTGCTATTGCTCTAGATCTTGCACTGAATTTGTTAATATCAAATAACTGAATATTTCATTTCTTAGATATAACTGGTAGGTATTTGTTGCTCAAAAAGTATTTGCATTGTGTATTCCATATATGAATGTATATTTCTATGAGTAATACAAAGAATATAGAGTTGATGTCACAGAAACTAAACCTTGGGCTTTGGATGTAACAAAATTTGTAAACAATTAAAACATTTTACTTTGAAAAGTAGTAGTATTTTACCATTTTCACATTCATATAGGGAAAAGGGAACAGTTTTATAATAAAGCTTTTGTAAATTTCCAAAACCTGCTTAGTGCACTACCTCGACTCATGTTGTTTTGGTATAAAGTAAGATAAAAGATGGATAAAAGAATACAAATTAATAAGAGGAATCTAACTTAGAAATCTTTGTAAGTTTACAATGGGAATTATTTTTGGGCTTATGGGTAATTGAAATGTATTTT
>NW_013665722.1:316195-324118 GCF_000517525.1 Limulus polyphemus | reverse complement strand
TAGCAAATACTCTCCTAATGAGTTTTATTTAATTCCATATATTTTACACAAAGCCAAAACAACAACAAATACTCTTCCTTAAAATTGTTTTAACAGGAAATATATTTCTTCGTTGAATAGTGCTTACACTAACATTTGGGAATATGCAAAATAATATTGTTTAGCTCAGAAAATTTGTATTGCAGTTGCTATATTAGTACTTTTAACTGTAAACATTATTACACTAATATTTAATGTCTTCAATTCATTTTTGAAAAGTATTAATACTATCTACTTTTTTATTCTTAGGATCCTCATTATTCAGGAAAGAGTACCACAAATGAAACTTTACAAATTTTGGAGTTTGTAAAGTGGCGCCCACTGTCATCATTTATGGAAAGCTCATTTTACAATTTATGTCTTCCTCAGTTGAAATCAGTTATGAATTGAAATAAATTTAATTATTTAATACTATGATGGTGTAATACATCTATTGTATTTTGAAGTAAAATGTGTATGTATATATAATATTCTGCTTTTAGAACAAATACCTAAATATTGTTAAACATGGTTTTCTCTCTGTTTTCAAAATTTAACTTGTTTCTGTGGATATAGCACTGATATTTTATAGTATTTGAATATTTTAATAATCTAGTTATAAGTATTTCTCATTAATTACATACATACATAAGTAGTGGTGAAAAATGAAAAACACAGAACTGAATAGATAGCAGGTATGCTAGAAAATGATACACTTGACACCAGACATGCTGACTGACATGGTAGCTGATATGCTTATAGTCATGAAGTCAGGCACTGTAATAAACTAATAAGATATTGGAAATAGTATGCTCATGAAAAGTTTTTGTAAATCATGCAGGATCAAAAAAGATTTGTAAAGCTCATTAAAAAAGATAAATAAAACCATAGATTGTGCTTTTGACAGTTTAATAAGTCTTCATCAAGAGTATAATGGTAGAATGATGCAATACTGTATGAAGTGTGGGCACAAGTTGAAAAAACAGGAAGTATGCCTGACTGGCTGTTACAATAATTCATAACCCAAGTGTCCTCTATTAGCCCGAGTTATGAGGAAACTTGTGACCAATCTACGTTACTTTTGTAACATGGTGTGTTACATATAAAACTTAATTTATTTTGAAAATATTTTTATAATTTCAGATTTATAAATAGAACTATACTTTATCTATCCATGAAGGTTTGTAATCATTCCAATCTATACAATTGATTAAAGGTATAACACATTTTAGAGAACAATGAAACAGAAGCTGGTTGTGGCATTGTTTTTTCCAAACAAATCTGAAAACAAGATTATAATGATACATTTCACGTGAAGGTAACTGGTTGTTTAGTTAACCTTACTTTAGATTGCTTACTGAAGGTGACTCCTGAAAAAGGACATTTTATGAATGAAGTTAACCTAATTTTCTTCAGTATTTCAATGTGTTAGTCTATTTAAGCTGTATACAAAATACATGTTTTTGGATGACACAAAATAAAAAGTTCATAATTTACAAAAATGAAAAGCAAAAAAAAAAGGTGTTTAGGTCATTATGGGTTTTTTTTCTATGCTCCAAGCACTAGGTTATCAGTCGTTATCAGTTCTATGACAGGGTGAAAGGCTGGAATCATGAATACTTCAGTGAATACTCTAGTCTGATAATAAATTTTTCCACAGGAAGATTGGTGTATGAACTGTAGGGGGCTAGTCTGGGGCTAGGGTAGAATGGTTTGCAGAAAGAGTGGTTAGATCTGTGGGAAGTCCTCTTCTGGATCTTGGACTTTTGCTGATGCTGTGGTGGTCCATCAAACCATTATTCTGCAGCTGTAAAATCAGGACAGGAAGTGAGGGGTATCTGGTACACCCATGAGGTTGTTTAAGCTCAGGCAATAATGGAGGTTGAACGACTGAGGTTTGTAGGGTGGCATTTGACTTAGGGTGTCAGACTGAATGGAGTGGTCTATACAGGAATTTGCTGACCAGAGAAGAGAAACCCAACACTAATTTTAGTTGAGGCCATTCATGGAAGGAAAGGAAAAAGTGCCATTGGTGGCTGAGCTTCACCAACATGAGCTGTTTTGCCAGCAGGTAAGATGGCTTGCATTGTTTGAACATACCACTGATGATCATTTGAATGGCAGAAAACCTCTTTGTGAAGAGAAATGGACCATTATCAAGCCAAAAATTGGGGGTGTGGTGCTGTTGGCTGCTGAAAGCCACTAACTTAAGCTGACCCACAAGCAGGTGGGCCAGTAATCCAGAATGGGCATTAAGTAAATTTGGAAATGAAGTGTGGAGGGAGGCAGTTGGCTACTGAGCCTGAACTCGGGAAAGAGGTGCTGTTGGTGGTGTATAGTGAACAATAAGAGCTGTATCATCAGCAGACAACACACTGGGCTCTTGCTGATGAGGATGGCAATTAGTGGGTGAGGTGGGAGCTTTTCCATGAAGGCACCTAGCTACTCCAAGGGTAAGAACAGAAATGCCATTAGCAGACAAGTTCTGCCAACTCAAGCTGCATCAGTGACAAGCAATGCAGAAGTCACAAAGGAGAGAAGGTTTGCATCTGAGGGGCACTACTCTTTGGATGAGATGAAACTGCAGAGACAGTCATGGGTTGTGGACAACCTGGAGCCTGTAGGACAGATAGATTAGGTACATCCAGCATTTCTTCAATCAGCAATCCAAGGAAAAGGGGACATTGCCCAGCAGCTTCCCTATTGTACTGGACTTATACAATCCAAGGTGGACTGTGAATCTGCTAAGGTGAGACCACGTGTTACTGGGGCTGACACCAAATGGGTCTTTCTTACAATGTATAAAGAGGCAACCAAGGAAGATCTGGACCACTTCTTACAAAGGTTCCAGCAATTAATTGCTCTTGATGCAGTCGAGTATCTGATGGAGGCAAAGCTGGCTGATTGGAACAGTCATTGCTGAGCTGTGCCACTGGTTTGGCCTGGTGGAGAACTAAGCCATCCACGAGACTGAGTTTAAGGCTTGCAAGAGGAATCCCTCTGAGAATTTGGGTGCTTCCACTGCAGATAAAAGCTACCTGCTTGGGAAGACCTATCCAGCAGTGTGGCAGGAAATTGTGAGGGCATTTTTGTTGTTAAGTGTATTGAATGATTTCCAAATGAGGTCATGAGGCATCGCTTGGGAACTTTCAAGCACTCTTACAAGACTGTTTCTTGAGAAACAAAAGTTGGTTGAGGTAGTCAACTCGGACCCAAGAAGAAGCTGTCAGTGTCAATTTTCATTGCTTCACACAATCTGTTCAACCACCTACCCCACATCCAACATCTCTCACAATTGGGCTGGTTACCCACTAATAGGCAGAGGTGTGCAGGCCCTCCCATGATGTTTGTGCCACAGCCATTCGCCCCCCCCCCCCTACCATCCAGACCTTTTTCTGGAAGGGCAACACATCTGCTGTCAGATTTTTTTTGTTCACTTTTATAATTTTTGTAGTTCCTGAAGAAAGTAAAGGAATGTTAAGTCTGGTAGACAGTATATCCACTGCACTATTTGGGTCCTAAATGTGAAAATGCCTCCAAAAATAGGATAAATATATTTTTGCACCATGTAACTTGTGCCTTAGTGTTATTTATTACTATGATTTTCAATGAAAAAAGGCTTTGTTTCTGAAATTAGTGTTACTTTTAAATAACATTTGATATACAAAAAAACCAAGTTTATACATTACAATTTAATTGTTTGTTGTCCAAAGGATAATTTATTCTCGTAGCATCTGAAAACTTATTCAGAGATACAGTTCTCCATCGAGTCATCTAGAATCGCTGAGAAAAGTTACATAATCGGTTTAACAGAGATACAAAAAAATGAAATGATTTCAGTGAGCAAAATGTATAAGTTACAGTTCAGAAGAACCAGTGCTATTGTATTTTTGCTATAAATATCTCGGAAACTTATTTTTGCAATTGAGAAAAAGTAAATTTAGTACTCTGAACATGACCACAAAAATTTTTTTCCATATTCGACTATCTCATCAAAATGACTATTTTGCAGATGGAGTGAACTTTCAGACAATAAATGTTTATGCACAATAATTTTGGTATTGAAAGGCACAGCCTTTTTTACTTTAAAATATTCGATGTTTTAGCTATAAAGGAATAAACTTCTATAGCCAAATAACTGACTAAACAGAGCCACATGGAAAATTTAGACACGTGGAAGGATTCAAACTGTTAATTATAATTCTTATTTTTCTTCTAGTAATCACAGGAGAGATAATATACAGTATTGAAGAAATTAAACTGTTTACTTATCAATGCAGTTAAGCTTGTCATCTTTTCAAGATCTTTCTAAAATTTCAGATTCATAAATTTTCTATGATCTGTAATGATTCTAATGTGAAGGGTCTCTCAAAAACTAACAAATATCCCTTATCTGTTTAAACTAAGAAAAAAAAAGTCAAGTTTCCTTGCAACTTGGGTTATTAATTTTTGCAAACTAGTGCTTCAGTTTTCTTGAAGATAATACAGTTGAGCAGTCAATGACCTCAGATCCAATCATTTTTGCAATATAATTACAATGGTATAACAAGTTAAAATTACAAAAATGTCTGGTCCCTAACATAGCCAAAACTTTTTTCCTATTTATCACTCTGTTACAGTATTGTTCACACTTTGAATAATGAATGAAATATACAATTGCAAAATAAAATAAACTTTGATAATAAAAGTTAAACAAAGATACAAATATAATGTTGGCATGATGTGTGAACATCATAAGTATGTGACTCGATAAAAAGATATTTCAACATATGAATACTAAGTTATTTTTTTATCAATATGACAAAAACATATAATTCGGTATAAACAAAATATACATCATACACTTAAGATTCAGTAAGTATAAACACATAAATGTGCAAATTTAATTCACATAATATTCATATCTGCATATTTAATATCAAATATAGATATATTACTACTTAATGTATAAAAATCTAGATTGTGTTATTACATTTCAAAAATTGTATATGGTTGATTTTAATGGAGGTTGCTCTCAAACCCTTTACAGCCTTATAGATGTAAAAAAAAAGTGCTTAACCTAAAGTGATGTATCCCAACCATTCAGCTTAATCAAGTCTAAATACTAGTTCAGATCAATGTGGTACTTAACATGCTCATATGCTATTGACAAAAAAAAACAACTTAAAAGTAAAATATTGATGGAAAAGATATATTAAGTTCTGAAATTGTAGGAGAAAAGTTGGGAAACCTAAAAATTGATAGATCCCCTGGACCAGACAACGTTTATCTTAGAGTTTATCATGAAGTTTAGCGAGGGATAATAATTACAACTTTTAGGTAGTGTTACAAAATAACTGATAACAAGTGTAAATTGTGTTTACGAAACACCTATACCTCTACTAATGTTATACTGTGTGTTTAGCCCTCCCCCAATTTGATTGACCTTTACCTTAAAAAGTTAATTAGTCTAGAACTTTGTATGTAGTATCTGTTGTAAAGGTTTGATCAAAATCCATCCATTCAATCTTGAGATATCCTGTTCACAGATGGACCCAATATGCCCTACTCGGTTTTGCAGTGGGGACATAAAATATACATTTGCAACTTCACATTCTTTAACAGTCTAAAGCTTTAATACTTAAAATTGTTTTGAATTTTTCATTAAAGAAGCCAGTAGTTATACATAACTTGGAATGTTTTCATCAGCTTCATATACAGGCAATGAAATATAGCCAGTTAACTTTTCCCTTATAAATAACGGCAGAAAAAATGGCACAATTACATGGTTGTGTCTGTTTAGAAATTAAGAGAGCATAGTTAAATCTCTTCCATTTAAATTTGTTTCAGGTCAAGGAATTGCATGAGAATTGTTTCTGTTAAGAATGTAAGTTATTCAGCAGACGTGCAGCTTGTTTACGACTGCAATACAAATTTTCTGTGCTAAACAGTATTATTTTGCATATTTCCAAATGTTAGTGTAAGCAATATTCAATGAAGAAATATATTCCCTGTTGACGCAATTTTAAGGAAGAGTATTTGTTGTTGTTTTGGCTTTGTGTAAAATATATGGAATTAAATAAAACTCATTAGGAGAGTATTTGCTATTTGAATAACATTATTTTTGTCGGCTTATACGAAAGTTCATGGGATATCATTTGTGTTGTTAATATGATTTGCTGGATGAGTATTTGTTAATATCATTATTATCATTTCATAGTAAATTATATTATGTTTGACTTGTCAAGAAACAATATACTTACTGAGAGGGTTATTGCCACAATTAAATCTTTATGGGATAGTACTGGATGAGTATTTGTTAATATCATTATTATCAGTTCATGGTAAATTATATTATGTTTGACTTGTCAAGAAACAATGTACTTACTGGGAGGGTTATTGCCACAATTAAATCTTTATGGGATAGTACTGGATGAGTATTTGTTAATATCATTATTATCAGTTCATGGTAAATTATATTATGTTTGACTTGTCAAGAAACAATGTACTTACTGGGAGGGTTATTGCCACAACTAAATCTTTATGGGGTAGTACTAGATACTAATTATTACATTATTACTACTGTACTTGACAGACTTAAAGAGATGATAATACACATCTAACCTGTATAAAAGCCAGTGTGTGTGTAACGTCATGATTGATTTCTCGAAATAGGAGGAGTCATAAAAGCCAAAATGCATTTATCCAGATAGAATAGTTCAATTACTGTCTGTCCATAATGATTTTAATGTAGGAGGTGCAAGTGGGCAGTGAGGGGGTGGGTGCCATGAAACCTTATGAATGTAGTGAATATTGATAACAATAAGCCTAAAGTAAAGACATAGATTCAATTTCAAAGTTAAATTGTTTCTGAATTAAGCTATTTTATGTTAGATCATCAAAGTTTTTAATAAAAACAAACCTCTTTAATCAATGGAGACTAAGTTAAGAAATCAACAAATATTTTTCCAGTTTTGTTGTCTATACATTTCATTGTATACTTTCAGTATGAAGACTGACAACAATATTAAGTTATAATATTTTTTTGCTAAGCAACATGACATAAAACCATTATTGGAACATAGAGTTACCAAAATGCACTGGTTTTTTCTATATATTAGAACTGATTTTTACTAATAATTATTCTATAATATGCCACAAGTTCATTTCATGAATAATCTTAATTTTGATTGGCACACAAGGGAAGTTACCGTCATTTGACTGCCTTGACTACACTTTTCTGCCTCTTTTTTTTGGTCAAGCTTGATTTCAGTTAGCTATGAAATGTGAGGTTAGGGTATACTATGAGGTGGGGGTGGTAGTACTTGCCCTGTCATTTTTGATGGGCTATACGCTAGTTATTATTAATACTGTACTTGTCAAAGTTAAAGGGATGATATACAGTATTATTATTATAATTGTTACTGTACTTGTATGGGAAAGTATACATTATTATTAGTAGTGTGCTTGTCAAATGGAAGGAATACATTATTATTGCTATACAGAAGGCTATTGCCTCTGAAATCTTGAAGGGTTATGTTGAAATCCTTTGCTTGAGATTTTGTTGTTTTATCATAAACTGATAGAAAGAGTATTTAACATAAGTATAGCATAGAATTTGGTAAAAAGAAAGAAATACATTTAAAGTACATTAGCATTTTCAATATTGTTAAACCTATAAACAAAACATTCTAAAAAAATAATTCTTACAACAACCAACAAATAGATTTTCTCCAAGGTAGAACATATTCCCATAATGCCTTGAGAAGAGCAATCATGATCACCACCTGAGGATCAGAAATTTTACTTAATTACTAACACGTGAATAGATTAATGTTTATTAGATTGCTTTAGAAAGTTAGCTCTTGAAAATAAACAAACAAGCTTATTAAATTCTTGCATGAACTACACAGGATTAGTTAATGG
>NW_013665722.1:314664-315357 GCF_000517525.1 Limulus polyphemus | reverse complement strand
GCAACAATATCTATGTAATGACTGAGTCACAAGTTCTAAAAATGTTTGTAAATATCATAGCAAAAAGTTTGAATTTCTTGTTCTTATTCTACTACTTCTTTTTTTATTACATGGTAACTCAAAAACCAAAGCAAACTTATTATTAATTAGTAGTAATCAACAAAAAATTATAATTCTAGCGTAAATAATCTTATTACCTCTTGAAGTTAACTTTCTTACAGAAATTTGGTGTTCCTTTTAAAAAGCTTAAGTACAAGGTGAAATAGAAATTAGCAGCAAATATTACAGTTGGAACCTCATTGTATTTAGAAGTGGTTATAAATACTAACTCTTATGTTTATTGAAACACTGCATTAATATTAATTAATTAATTAAGTGAATTTCAAAGTTGTATTGAGAAAGAGAAACTAGTTTTATTCAAGAAAGGACTTGTGTCGCTAAAGTTTCATCGGAAAGAAATTATACGGGAAATTAACTAACGAACAGAGACGTAACAAATTGGTGTCAGAAGTGGGATATAAAATAAAATAAAAATAAAAAAAGAAGATGGAAACGAGAGGCGGAAAATCAAACTACAGCTGAGCAGATTTGATGGCAGCAATACAAGAACAGCAAAAGAACAAGAAGAACGAGAAAAGAAACAAGAAGAGAGACAACAGCAGTTGCAAGAAACCTCCAACAGTGGACAGCTAC
>NW_013665722.1:308169-313664 GCF_000517525.1 Limulus polyphemus | reverse complement strand
GGCAAAGTTTGTAATAGCCACGAAGATGACTGGGATGTCTTACTCCCCCACTGTTGATGGCCTATAGCACAGCAGAGCATGAAGCCACTGAATACACTCCAGCAAAGTTGATATTTGGTCGGGAACTTCGGTTGCCAGTGGATCTGTTAACAGGACGCCCACCTTACGAAGAGTTGTCTGAAAACGTGTCAGAATTCGTGAAAGTGTTATCGGAAAGGATGGATAATATTCACCATCAAGTGCGTTCAAACTAACTAACGAACAGAGACGTAACAATATAATTGGTTTCGTATATCATTTTTATTTACTTCTTTTTTATATTCATACACAATTAAGGAACAAACATACGTTTTCCCGAACTATTTTGTTGGTGTTAGTAGAGCTTGTTGAAATTTGACAAAATGTATAGAGTTGTGCTATTTCAAGCTACGGTCTAAATCTAAGGTCTATCGAATCCATATTTAAAAATTGTTTTACTGATTTTCTATGTAACCAAACATATACAATACTTGCACCTTCAGGGACATACATTTTTAGCCAATTGAATGACGGCACTTTGGAGATAGCGAAATACGGGTGACCGTGAGAAAAAAATTGACTCTGCTAAGTGCATTTCCGACGGATAAACGTACGTTTTCCCAATTTGTATTACTCTAAGACTTTACACAAGTTTAGCCATGGCCATCAAGACATGGATATTATAAAATGCAGTTTAGTGTAGCGTCACAGAATTACAAAACGTAGTATGTATATTTGTCCCCACTCTCGCTATTTCACTCGGAGGTTTTATTTTATTATACTTTTCCGACACACTAAAACAAATATTCAAGAGATGGCGCTACCAACTCATTCAGTCGCTTTTCGTAAATTATAGTTTTTTAAATGTTTTTAATTGTTGCGCCTCTCTTTTTTCTTTTCTTTTTTTGTCGTATTAGGTCATTGATTCCTGTGGATGCTGTGAAAGGCTTGTGTTTTATAAAGAACGAGTACTGTAATTATTCTGATGTTGAAGTTCATTTTATGTCCAGTAAGTTTTGCTGTAGAGGCCGGCCATTCAATCCGTCGTTCTCAATGCGTTTATCAATTGTCATCGCCAGAAGCGTCGCTAGGTGTTTATAAGATTTGGGGCTTGGGCCCATAAGCGCGTTTCAATATGATATCAATAATGGTTTTCTATTTTGATTTTTAAAGACATCAACTGGTGTTTCGAGGCACTATCAAATAGAATCAGGGCACGAGCCCTGTGTGCCAGCGCCTAGCGACGCCTTTGATCATCGCATATGTTATTATTATTTTCGGATCTTTCAAAAATATTGTATCACTTCAGTTATATTTGTAAAGCTGTGTGACTTGAAAGCAACTAGAACATTATTTTCTATCTTTTCTATTAAAAGCTATAGAAGTTAACTGTATTTAAGTACGATATATTTAAAATGGAACTTTATATAACTCGCTACTTTAATTTTTAATATAAATATATCGAGTTGTATAATAATTTGCTTTACATTTCAGCATTAAGAAAAGGATTGTTTGTTTAATTGTTTATTTCAGATATTCCCCTATAGCTGCACAATATGTATCTGCACTAGCCGTCTCTCATTTGGAACTGATAGACTAGAGAAAAGGCAGCTAGTCAACAGAACCAACAGCCAGCTCTCGTGTTACTCTAATCGAAGAGTGAGACTTGAAAGTCACTCCTTATAACGAATCCATGGCTCCAAATTGCTGAGCTTGATTTTGTGGCAATGGGACACGAATCGTGGACCTTTGGTTTAAAACAGTTCGGCACGCTAACCACTGGACTATGTCCTACCATTAAATAACATAATCAGCTTTGCCACTCAGATACAAATATTGGCTGGGGAAAACAATTTAAAAATTAATGAGAATCAAGCTTTATTGAAATACAAACGTTGCAACAATTGTTTATTGTAAAAAATAGTCTAGAAATATAGACAAATAATATCGAAATATTTATTAATTAGCGCTAAAACTTCTTTTTTTTTACATCCTCAAGCTCTCAGTGTTTATAAAGGACGATGGAGATCAATAGTCAGACCTATGATTGAATTTAAAAAATATATTGAGGTGTTTGTTTTTAGCGCAAAGCTACACTGGACTATTTGCACCCTGTTCACTGCGGAGAATCGAACCCCGAGTTTTAGTGTTTTAAGTCCGTATACTTACCGTTGACCCACTGGGTGACACAGATGATTTATCGAAAGCTAAAATATGAGATACAGGTATGGTTCATAAATTGACGACAAATAAATAAAAACACTCTGTATTAAAAATATATATTTCCTTTAGTTTTGCATACTGTTTAATTACTGAATAAAAACTGCTCATGTTGTATGCCAGTTCATTACGAAACTCATAGTAGTTTCTCATAGTAGTTTAATAAGCTAATTGATTGTAGTGAGTTCCAAAAATGAACTTGCATATGTTTTATAATGATATATTTTGTACTTGAAATAATTTGTCTAAGGAGGGAGGAAAAGGTCCATTAAATATCTGATTCTCCCTGGTCTCAAGACGGAAATCAGAACCACGTGGTCACCACATTATAACATGATACAAGCACAGCAGAAGTTCAAAATTTGCAATTTTAAATTGCATATTCTAATATATTTGTAGGAGTTATATGTAAGTAGGACTTCTTAATATTAAAATCTATAATATTTTGTTTAACTTTCATTAATTTTTTTGAGAGTGTCGCTTTTATTTAATGCAAGAAAAAATGTAAAGTGTCTGTTTGTTTTTTTAGAAAATGCGCATGAACTTATAATCAATTTCTATTTTGATATATAAGGTTTATGAGAGCAGAAACATCACCACAAACCGACATATTTCATAACATTCTAACCATGGCTAGTTGGATCATTCAGTCACACACCTGTGTCAATGACTTCAGTGAAATTTTGTATGATAAATTTTAGTATTAAGTAGTGATTTGTTTGTTTTTGTTGTTGGTAAGCACAAAGCTACACAATGAGTTGGCTGTGATTTGCCAACAGCAGTTTTCGAAACCCGATTTTTAGCGTTATAAGCTTTCAGACTTATTGTTTGTGTTTAGAGGAGGGCGTGAATCAGACTATACGACAAATTTCTTTCTGAGCTAGAATTTTGCGCATACCCCTCCCAGAATATAAAATGATCAACGACTAGATGGAAAGTAGCTAGTCAGGAACACCCGCCGCAAAAACCTTCTCTTCATTCTGCAGCCGTGGGTGTGTTACAAGAATGACGATCAAACCCCACTATTGAATATTATATAATGTTAAAGTATCCGAAGAGTTCGCAGCAACATGTCACGAACCTTGAATCTTGTCTCACCAAATAAAGCAGTTATAAAAATTCAACATTACGAAAATCTTATGGTGTTCTTGGAATTAAATATAACAGCTTAAAAGATAATTTGCTGCGTTGGATTTTGCTCAAAGCTACATGAGGGCTATCTGCGATAGCCACCACTAAGTTTTAACTAAAGGCAAGACAGCTAGTTAACACCACCTTCTGCCAACTCTTGGGCTACTCTTTTCAGACTGAATAATGTGATCTGATAGACAATCTTATCGTGCATACGCGGTTTCAAAGTAGACAACGCTTGCGGAAATGGGACGCAAATTACAGAATCTCAACTCCACAGTCCAATACAAAACCAAACGTGGCCCCATAAAAATACGGTGTCAGTAATCGTAATTGAAAAGAAACAATTACAATGATTTGCCATTACATATATTAATTTTGTTATTAGAATAAACTTATTCATTCTTGAAGAAAATGACATTTCAGATTAACATGTACTTAAACGTTTGAACACTTAAATATGTTATGTGTTATAAATCTTGCAAGCATAAAAATGTTAAAAATTACTAAAATCATTCTTAACATTCATTCAACAAAAAATTGTACTGTTTGGTAAATATATATACACCGTTTTATGGTTCAGAAACTTTGGTATTTCACTTGTATCACATTATCACATCCAGGATACGTAAAGAATAATAATTATTTGTTTCTTAAAATAACAAAACAGAGCTCAAATTAATAACCGAGTCATTTGAACTAAAAGGAGCGTAAACTGTGTTAATTAAAATATTCTCTGTGGATAATTAGCTCAGTAACTTTTAATGCCTTATTTGTTAAAATCATAAATAATATTCAACGTTAAACTGGTACACAATTAAAAACATTTTATTTAGGTCCATCTATGGCCTTAAAAAGTTGACGACTCTACATGTTTCGACGTTACAACGTCATCCTTATTTGTTTTTTGTGGTTTACGTTAATAATCATACTACATATTGAATTGACCGCAGATGACCTCTTTCAACTGAGTACATTTTTGTCGTGAGTTCTAAATTCCTCAAAATGTAATTTCTATGCATTTCTACATATTTTGTGGCAGATGTGAAAATCTTCCTGGCCCTGGGCGATATTCCGACTTTCCGGGTGTTTGGAGCTCATATCATTTCCATGTTATTTCCAGACTATGAGGCTAGACTAGTGAAGTAGGCACGTGTAAGATGGGGGATCATTATGACTATACCATTTTTGAAGTCTCGCAAGTTGGGTTCGTTTTCTCTTACTTTAGTTCATTTTGCCCTGTATTTGATGTGAAAGTGTTGAGGTGAATAGTCGTCAAATACTACATTTTCTTCAGGTTCGCGTAATGAGCATTCTGTAAATTGCTTTTTTGTTCCGCTCTATATATTCACAGTCACGAAATGCTGTTTTATTTAATTTCCTTGAAACACGAAAAAGAAGCAAGCGTTGTCTTGAAAGTTATGAACGTTTACCTGTAGTGAAGCAATTGGCAAACATAACGTATACTTAGTGATGTGTCAGCGAAGATAGGTTCGTGCAATCAAACATGTAACTAAAGCAAACGGGTATAGTCTGATTATTTGGATAATAATTATATGGGTGGGTAATAAGAAATGTTGAAGTATAAAATACTCTAAACAGGAAATAATATCAACCCGTTACTATTCTCATAGGGCGAGTCAAATCACGTGCAAGTGCACACTTTCTATTATTGAAGTTCTTTGGAACGTATGAAAACTTTTATGACGGTAAAAGAGCATGCCGTTTAAAAACGTGGGCTGGAAATAATGCAGATACTTAAACCAAATAGAATAAATAAATTATTATTTTTATTTTATTTACGTAGTTTTATCATATAGTGATTAGGTTAAAGTATTGATTCCCATATATGTATATATATCAGAGAAAGATCAAAGTAAATATAAGTATTATATTAACTCTCAAGTTTTTTGACTCTTTGAGGAGCTTTTCGTCAATTGGAATTACAAAACTTTGTAAAACGTTTTAACAATAGAAATACAAGAATATGGCCCGGCATGGCCAGGTGGTTAGGGCGCTCGACTCGCAATATGAAGGTCGCGGGTTCGAATCCCCGTCACACCAAACATGCTTGCCCTTTCAGCATTGGGGACGTTATAATGTGGCGGCCAATCCCACTGTTCGTT
>NW_013665722.1:288494-307282 GCF_000517525.1 Limulus polyphemus | reverse complement strand
AATCCCACTATTCGTTGGTAAAAGAGTAGCCCAAGAGTTGGCGGTGGGTGGTGATGACTAGCTGCCTTCCCTCTAGTCCTACACTTCTAAATTAGGGACGGCTAGCGCAGATAGCCCTCGTGTAGCCTTGCGCGAAATTACAAAACAAACAAACGAATAAACAATAAAAGAATATTTATCTTCCTCAGAATCTGCATAATATAAAGTAAGACGCGCAACATAAAAGTAAGCCAGCTATGATTTGTTTCTTTAAAAATTACACAAATATATTAGCGGAAATATCAGAATAATATTTGATTTTTAAATAGTTCCAAACATTGCTTAGCAAATACAGCCAGATTAATGAGCATCTTCCCTGAGCACTAAAAAACTTCACAAAGCATCAAAGTTGATGTCTATGAAGAGTTCTTCAACCGTTTTCGGATAAATTTGTTTGTTTTTGAATTTCGCGCAAGGCTACACAAGGGCTATCTGCGCTAGCCGTCCCTAATTTAGCAGTGAAAGACTAGAGGAAAGACAGCTAGTCATCACCTCTCACCGCCAACTCTTTGGATTGTGGGATTGTCCATCACATCATAACACCCTCACAACTGAAAGAACGATCATGTTTGATGGAACGGGAATTCGAACCCGCGACCCTCAGATTGCCCTAACCACCTGACCATGCCGGGCCTTCGGATATATTTGGGTCTCAGATCTTTTAGTTCATTACATTATAACAAAACTTCATATTGTTCACCTAAAATATTCACCTTAAATAAGGTACAATGTCTTTGGAATCTATCGGTGCTACACTGTTGTCCGATATACTATACATTCCACAACCATAAAGAAATTATTTTATTTTCTGTATCAGATGTACAATATTTCCATAAAATGAGTTTCTCGAACAAATTTTAGTACTAGCTAGGCTTTGTAAGATATTTCTGGATCTTTTTCTGCAAAAATTTTCATCCAAAATTTATTCATTCTGGCACATATGTCCGTGTACCTAATTCACCACAAATAATTACATTTGGAGTACTATTCATAACCCGTAAGACTAATTTACAAAATTTTAAATGTAATTTTTGACATATCAGTGTTTTAAATCCACACGTTTCCAAACCGTATGGTAATATTGGCAGTAACATTTTGTCAAACAAATCAAGCTGAAGATCTACTGCCAAATCAGACTTTGACTGTTTAATAACACTAGCAGAAATACCCTCCCTCCGGGCAGGTGTAACTGCTAGTTCCTGCGGAAGGCTATTGGACCTGCGGCCTGTTCTGGAATTGTCTGACAGTTCTACAATGTACTCGTACTTGACATTCAATAATGTTCACAATCCATGAGAAAAAGGATTTTATTGAAATCTTAGTTGAAAAATGAAATATTATCGCAGCGTTACATCACAGAGTAGATTTTATTGAAGTATTTCTTTGTAGACGTAGTTATCAATGAAAGTGCCTTGCTTTTCTGTTGCACACTCATGACATTTTCACTAAAGAAAAACAAATATTTTTTAAGTTTGTTTTTTGATTGTTTTATATTTAAAACTTACTTTTTGTAATTTTTAGTGGTTAAATCTGATACATATCATTTTTGTGGAAATTTCATTGTTTTATTTATTGCTCAGTAATAAAAAAAACTGCCTAGTTATAAAAATATTACCCAATTTTGATTGGTGCGGTAGTTTTCGAGATCCGAGTTTTCGACGTATACCTCGCAAGCTCCATTATAGTAAGATTGAATATTGCTTTTTTTTGGTCTAATCGTATAGTTTCTTTTCGCATAAACCCAATGCACCATTGTAACTGATGATCACTCCCAAATAAGGGCGTGAATCTACTATTTTTAGCTTACAACTGCTGAAGGTAAGATTACGCTTATTTTTATCGCTTTCCTTGTACAGAAAATACAAATCTCAGCACAAAGCTACACAATGGGCTATCTGTGCTCTGTCCACCACGGGTATCGAAACCCGGATTCTAGCGTTGTAAGTCCGCAGACATACCGCTGTGCCACTGGGGCTCCACATAAAAAAAGGAACTTTAATGTATGGACAGTTACTTTGTATCAATTGTGATAAAACCACGAGGGCATACATATACTGCTGCTGAGGTGCATGTTAACAATATTGTATTTCTGTATTTATAGATATATATATAATTATTATGTCTGATTACCAGTGATCTGTGAATTCACAATATTGTTGAGTACAACTGAGGCACTTACAGTTAATACGCAAACAAGTTTAGACAGTATAAATGACATTAAAACAATATATGAACAACGTTTAGATTATCACTGTTTGATATCTGTTTACCAGCCAGGTTTTCGCACAATTTACTTTGTGATTAACATTGTCTTGCTGGACTCGCGCTAAAGATTTTTATTTGTACTAACCACTGTTACTGCGTGATTGCCAAGAGTTTAATAGCTGTAGTTATTGTTTCTTCACAATGTTGAAAATTTGCCTTATAATTCAATTGTCTTTAATAACTGAAGCTTGTCAGAACTGAACTATATTCGCATTAGATCATTTACTAAAGCGAAAAAATAAAATAAAATGACCGTATACGTCACATATTGATATACCGCTTACTGTTTCGTGTTTACGGGAAGATCAATCTCCTTTTTTTCATGAATGATAACATTTTTAATTTTATATTTTAACGCAACAAAACTAAATCAGTGCAATAATTCTAATTTCTGATCATTTTAATTACAGCCCTGATGAAATTTTCACTGAGTCCATGTAAAAAATTAAATAATTTTAATTCAGAAGTTCCAATCTATTTTTCACTTATTTCCATCATATTTCTCAAAATTATGAATTATTTTTCGGCTTGTCGAAGCAAGGAACACATTCACAAACCCACTATTATAAATGTGAAGTAATAACCTACTAATGTTCTATTACATAATGATAAATAAATACTTTATTACATGAACATTTAATAATTTCATTCTGTTACAGATATTTAATCATCGTTTCATTATGGAAATAATAAAAGAACTTTATAAATCAGTAATTGCTGTTAATTTAGAAAATATGTTTCAAACTTAAAAAGTGCTAAATTTTCCCACTTAACGACAACAATAAACGTGAAATTGCGCTCGCAACTTGGAACGTGGAGCTTCTATGTTTATGGCTTGGAATAAAAAACTCCACTAGTCAGTGTTAACATACATTTTTCTGTTTCTGTATAAGCATTATGATTGTTTGTTTGTTTGAAGTTAAGCATAAAGGCTACACAATGGGCTAGCTGAGTTATGCTCACCACGGGTATCGAAACCCAGTATCTAGCGTTGTAAGTCTGCAGACGTACCGCTGTGCCACTGGGGGGGCAAGCATTACGAATAGTACAGTTTTCATTCGGCAAATTAAATATAACCTGCGTTTAAGTAATGAGTTTTTTAGCACTCAGTAGAAGAAGCATTCATTTTCTGAACTTAAGTTTTGATTAATCTAAAACTTTTCCTAATTTGACTAGTTTTAGTAAGTATTGCGAAAGTTAAAATTGTTGGATTAGTTTCTTAATCACTTTCATTTTGTATTAATATAAGTTCATTTTTATCATGGAAAGTAGATATAAAACATTTCATTAATTGTTGATGGGTATATTTTTCTGTTCTTCGGTGTCATAAGGAAGCGTAACAAAATGAAATAAAAAATAATGTTTAGCAAAGCTGTGTTAGACGATAGTAAGTAGTAAAGTAACAGGTAACACATATATGTGTTAACAAATATTTGATATCACTAGGTCGAAGAGGAAAAGTGAAATCCAGAACAAACCGATCACTGTTTACCTCGCAAACGCTGGTAATATGCATCTGACTCAATTATGTTGACCCAAAGATGTTACTATCTATACACAACAGGCTTAAACTAGTCTCTTTGCTGTATGATTCATTAGAACGACACTGCGAAGTTGAACGTAATGTTTCTAAATGTGTGTTGTTCATCGCTGCTAGTCGTCATACACAATCGACTTTAAATAGTGTTAATTAATATTGCTACATTAAACTTGTGGAACTCAAGAAAGTTAGGGATAGTTGTGTGATTAACTGAAATTTAGGAGAAAAATAAACATATTTAAACAAGTTTATCGTACGAAGAATCACCTTCTGAATAAGACGACATATAGTCTGTCTTTTTTTTTAGCTTTTTTTAAGCCTCATATTGTTTCCAGGGGAATACCACTTGAATTTGTATCGGACATCACTTGTTTATTGTGTAAGAAAAAGACTAGATACATCTTTCCCTTTCCTTAGCCTAGAGCTTCTAAATTGCTGACTTAGGGTTTATTTAATTAGAACGGAGTCACTGAGTAAGGATGAATATAAACCTGTTTACTATTACAGCGCTCACATCATTGTCCTTTCGTCTATATCTGAGGGTTTTTTAATCAATAGTATGACCTAAATTTCCATACTAAAATATACTCAGAACAAGCTGGTAGAGTTCCTGCTCTAGCATCTTGTGATAGTGCCAAACTATATAAAGTAAAATAAAACAGTAATACATTCAACAGCCATGAATGTATATTGAGTAATTACTGTTAAGCTAGTGTGGGTTATGTATAAAAGTCTATTCAAAACTAGATTTTTGTGATGGCCTATTTCATTTCGTTCCTGCTTTATAAAGTTGTTGTTTTTGTCATTTACAAATGTGAATTGTTTTTGTAAACTGTTCTACAGTACTGCTGCAATAAGCATGTGCATTGTTTGTAGTTTCTGATTCAGCTGTGATATTGTCACTTTAGATAACCTACTCGTGAGCAAATTTATTGTTTTACAATAAGATCGACCATTCAACAGGCAGCATAGTTTTGTTTTTGTTTTTTTATTCAGGCAATTGGTTTAAATATTTCTTCCAGATGGCCAGGTGTGGCCTAGTAGTTATCATCTTTAATTGTCTAGGAAATTCCTATAATTTCCTTTAACACTTTTCTACGATTTTATATTGACTGGTAAAATATACTAAAAGAATGATGAATTAGGTTACAAAATTACTATTAAGGATAAGCTAAATAATCCTTAATCGTACATATGAAACATCTTAAGCATAACATAATTCTCACTGACAAAAAGTTATTACAAAAATCATAAATATATAGATCTTTTACAGTGTTCACTTCTGTTATAAAATATTTTTCGATATAGCCGCTATACGTTGTTTCTCAAAGGAATTAATATACTTTTTTGTCATATGATGAAAGAAGTTATATAAAAGCTATAAAATTTTGTTTGAAAAGTTAAAGTGTCTTTGCACCTAAGTTTTATTTACTTACATTTTACATACTCATCTGCATTATATTTTATCATGGATGAGGAAACCACAAAGTAAGGGTTAAAAAAAGAACAGAGATTTAAATTAAATGGAAAAAACTTTCATCGAGAGAATAAAAGTTTATTACTAAAATATGTGATTATTTCCTCGAAAGGGGGCCGAAGACTGGTTGAAGGGCTTTCCGTTTTAACAACTCGTACCACTATACAATAGTGTGTTGTCTGTCAGTCAGTCGGTAGACACTGAAATTACGTCACGTAAGGGACGTTGCAATTTGTACTGTTGTGACGTCAGGAAAACGTGTGCATGCCATGAATGGCAAGGATAATTATACACTCTGTAGCCTACAACACAGTATGGCATATGAACTTCAAAAGCAAGAAATAAAAATATTTGTTACTATAAGAATCAGAGGTCAAGGAAGAACGGGAAACACTTTTTGAGCTACTCTTAGTCTTTTTCAACTAATAAAGCAATATGTTATTTTATAATTTATATTTATTAGTAAATATAATAGTGATAAAACTATAGATATATTTCTAAGGCTTAGAACAAGCCTTCAACGTTTATGAATCCAATAAGGGACTTACTTTAAACAAGGATCTTACTTTATCAAGGAAAAGCGTATGTAGTTGTTTATTGATATGTCACTAGGTGGCCATTTGATAAATAATAAATACATTTTCATTTTTATATAACGATAAATATGATTAATCATAGCAACCAAACAAGGCACCAAATGTGTTGATCTTTCGTAATAAAGTGATAAAGTTAGTAGTAAAACAAAATAATTTGTAACCGTTTTATTTGTATACATATTTTTCTCCGTATGAGGTTGTTGCATTACATGGTTCTTCTTATATGATTATTCATGATTTAATTTGTCATATCATTAAGAAAATTGGTATTTAAATAATCACCTCAACAAATGATTTGTTTATTGATTATGCTCTCAAGTACTAGAGCTGATAATCATACTCGCTGCTTGCTTTATCCAATTATGGAAAAAATGTTTAATAAAACTAAAGAACAACTATCTAGTAAATAATGAAAGTATATACATCTATACGATTAAAAGTGACCAACATAATTACTTCAACGAATTATTTAAAAAAAAAGTTCAACGTGGTCCCACTACTGTCACTGAATGTAACAAACAAAACAAAGAACGCTTCTCTCTTTGGTTAATATGTAAAAACATGGAGGTAAATTACTTTCTTTGATGATCACCAGGTGGCGAGACTTGCATTACAGTTCACATAAGCGAATGGGGTTATGGTTGATCACACGAAAGAAATGAAAATCTATTATCCTATCAAAAACTACAAGTTCGTTAATTTGGAAAAGGAGTAACATTAAATATCACATTTTTAAAAGTTACCGTTTAGTTAACTTATTATTAACTTCTGATCATCGATCCTACGAGCTAATCTAATATTCGTTTTAACGAGATGTATGCAAAATCATGAAACAAAAACTTTATAACGATTAGAAAGCATTGTTTTATCAGTTGGGTATTACTGTTAGTTATATTTTCTCATTTTAAAATGTTTAGTAAAATATGTCCAGCTTTTTGAATAGAATAAGTGTCGTATTTATAATACACTTACAACTGAACCTATGGATCGTACTTCGGCATACTGATCACTAAAAAAAACACCCTAGCATTGGTTTGTTTGCAATTAAACACAAAGCTACACAAAGGGCTAGCTGTGCTCTGCCCACCTGGTTTCTAGAGTGGTTACTAGAAACCACAGCCAAGGGAACTGTAGACATACCGCTGTGCCACTGGGGAACCCCTAGTATTGGAAAACTGGTTTTACCAACCCGATCGTCAATAAGAAGTGGGTAGTGGCAAATTGTATGAAACTTTTATTCACAAAAAATTAAAATAGTACCATGCTTGTTTAAGAAACAGAAAGTTACTAATTTTGTTATGAATGAAATTTAATAAAAAAATCTAACGCATGCAAATAAAAAATAAAAGCAGTATTTAGAAAAGCTTTTTAAAAATTGTCTCATACATTTATTTGTTAATGAAGAATAGCTTATTGTTTTCTTGAGGGGGCGGTTATGTTTAAAATTACCTTATCTGTTTTTTTTATATGGAAGGGATTAGGAACTGTTAAAAATGTGTTGAAATTGATTTATAATATTTTTCAATGATTAATTGATACTGATACTTAGACAAAAAGGTTAGTTCATAGTCTAGCTCTTTTTTATAGGATAGTTAAATCAAATACTTCAAGACCTTAGAAAGTATATTTCGTTTTATATTTTATCAATTTGACTTTATAGCTCTAGATGCATGTTCTCAATTTTTAAGGGTTGTATGAACCATCTTTGTAGTGGTTGTATGAACTATCTTTGATTTCTATGATTTTTATTTTTGTATCTTGAAAAGCATTTTTTGTTATTTTACTCTTACTGGCATCTCTTGTCTTTCCTGCAATTCTTGATTGTATCCAATGAACTACATGCAGTTTTATTTTTAGTTGCTGTTCAATGGATGTTCGGATGTCTTCTTGGTTTATAGCGGGTCAACCCCTTTTAAAAACACAGAAAAGAAATTAGAGTTGTTCCGACCCGTCGTAAGATCCTGGTCTTGGTGGGGTCAATTTCTGCCCTGGGTTTGAAGCGGCCTAGGACGTAGCGTCGTAGGTGGTTTATTAATCCTTGAGGAGCGCAATCCTAAGCCAAGCCAGATGTACAAGTTTCTACATCGCCTGTTTGATTAGGCTAGTTTCAAAGAATCAAAAACACGTACAAGGTAGCTTAAAAGTTAAGAACAAAGGTTGCAGTATGTAGCCTTTGCTTGTGAAAAGGATTAGCACGTTTACGACCTCGAGACGTATGGTAAACGAGAATGTCATAACTACATCTAGAAAAATACATGAAAATATAGAAAAAACGACGTAAATATATATGATTAAAGAAACATTTCTATGCTAGTCATGGAATGGCGAAATTAATAGCTATTTCAGCTATCACACCTGCACCCTCCTTGTCGAAAGCATTCATTACACATCACAAAAAAAAATGATACAACTCCAGCTGACTTCAGACCTTTATTTTACTCCACACTATGCGAGGAAACATTTTTAAACCTCTTAAACTATGTTCATATTCACTCCTTTCTTGACTATCTAAAATCAAGATATCCAAACATTAAGTTAACGTGTGAATTCGAAGACCAAAGCAACCTTCCATCCATGAACACGCTGATTACAAGTTTTGACAAGGGTTTTATTATTTCTTTGCCATCATAAGCCCCCATTTGTTGGCTTATACCCAAATTTTCAGAGTTTCACTCTTCAATTCGTTAAGTAAAATGTGATAATTCTCTTAACTGCTAGAGCTCATCTTTAATGAAATACATCTATCTAATTGTTTGGAGAACAACATTTTTGGTCTCTATACAGAAGCCTTCGACTGGTTAGTGTCCACTACAAAAATACTGTATTTCTCCATACATCTTTCTTCTTTCTCACTTGTTAGCAGAGATGTGTGAAAACCCAAACAACGTTATCAACTAAGGTAAGTTTAAACTACTTAATATAGACATTTGAATGATATTCTACTGGAATTTCACCTTGAGAGGGGAAACTAACAGTGTACTTCTGGAGGGAAATACCAACCTAGGTTGCCGAGTGGTGCGTCCCCGAGAGGAGAAACCTGCGTTAAGACCTGCAAAGCGAAAATGTGTGATCTAGAAATATCAAAAATCCTCTCAGTCTCAAAAAACTAGGTTTAATAGGTGTCCGACTTTCCCCGAGGGAAATGTTGTAAATAATATTGTGTTTTTTGTTTTTTTTTTTACAGGTTCAAATGTATCTGGTACCATACGTCCGTCATCTCTCACACACAGTTATTTACGGACGGTTCCTCCTAAGCAGTTAAGTCGAGATGGGAGTGATGGTCTCTTAACCTTAATGGAACTAAGCATAAAGCAAACGTTTGTGGGATCCTAGCTTAAAATAGTTTTATAACTGTTTTAAAAACTAGTTCGACCTAGTAGTGTAAATTTTAGTGCATGTTCTCCGACAAAACAAGGATATCTTAATACACGCCTTACAGGTTATATCAGAGATAACCATATATCAGCCACATCTCACGGAGAGATATTCACTATTGGTCCTCCTGGAAAGGCTTAATCGAGATAAGAGTGAAACGTTCTATAATCTCACTCCACCTGCTTTTAGAACTAAGCAAATGGTTAACATTTGTGTATCATTATTTCACCATAAAATTATTTAGAAACTAGTGTACATAATATTTTAGATTTTAGTGCATGTTTTCCCAACAAAAACAATACATCAGAGAAATGCATTTCACGCAAGATTTAGCGCTAGCACTGTATCCTCTGCCAAAACCATCCTTCATACAGAAAGTATACAACTGTTAAGCCTTTCTAATTTGAAGGCTCTAAAGAATTGAACAACACATTGTCATATAATATAAATGATGGTGTTTGCAATTCTGGAGAAACCTCAAATCAGCAAGGTTTAGTAATTGTAGGGAACTGGTGAAAATGTTGAAGAAATTAATTTATTAATACTGTTATTGTGTCAGATAAGAAAACATGGTTTAGTGACATCAACGTTTTATCCCAACTGTTTCTTTAGAAGATTTAAAATATTAGACTGCAAATTGTCGTTTTTGTTGTTGTTTTTCTTACTAGCATTGTTCAACTTGTAAAAAGACAGGACCTTGCCACTGTGGTCGAAATTAAAAACTTACTTAAAACAACAAGACAAACTGATGCTCACTAAAGAAAAAATCTGTTGCCAATTTTTATTAAAAATACAGTAATGACAATGATTTACCTTACAAACATAATAGATTTAACTAACAAAACATGACATAAGTAACTTATCAAAATATCATTTTCTTTGAAGAAATTAATAGTCATAAAATTTGTAGTTAGTTAAATCGGTGGTTAGTTTGGAAAGCTGGAGCTGGGGAGAGGAGGGGGGGTGCCTAACCCACTGAGTAATTCCTCTTTGAATATTAAAACAAACGATTATTCAGTCTATTATAATATTTTATTAACTATATACTGAATATTAGAGAATATGAAGTCACCGTCACATTTTACGTCAAACAGGTTGGTGCAACCTAGGACGACTTTGCGTGAAAAGGTCAAAGGTTCGCCAAGCCCATTGCTTCCAGTTCTACCTGAATGTGAATAGTTAGCCGAAAGTTCAATATTTCCTCATGGTGAAGACTAGATTTCGCTCACAGTTGTATGCTTATTGTAATTCCCCCACAAAATTTCAATTGTTCTTGACTTTTGTTTCAGTTCTCCCTGGCCCCATAAAATTAAGTTGGTTCTTCTTCAGAAGCTTTCTTCTTAACTGGGCTACCTCACTTTAACTAATGGTTAAATACAATTATCCCAAATAATCAAAACGTAGTGAGTTAAGTGCAACAGATAACACCGAAATCCTTATCGTATAATATTTACATTTGTTTACAAAAAATAAATAAATCAAATAGAGTAAAGACTTTGCAAATTTTCTTTAAAATTGCATTACAAACCTATATTATCACATAATATGCCAACCAGTTGTATAAAGAAACGACAATTAAAACACTCTCCTGCTGTTTACTCGCCCAGTTTTTAGTTTTAGAAACTTTCCGTTTTTCGAAATGATCACTGTCTTCAATCCACGTATCATATCCGCTGCCTTCTCGGCTATCATGATGATTGGGGCGTTGGTGTTCCCAGACACAATAACCGGCATCACAGAACCGTCCACCACACGCAGTCCTCTCACTCCTTTCACTCTGATCATCGCACGAAAATAAAATTATGTTTTAAAAAATTTCTTAAGATTTGTAAAGTATCTTGTTGAATATCATATTTAGAAACCCAGGAGCTCGTATCTAAAACTGGTTAGAATCCTTTATATACGTGTGGATCACGTAAAATTGCGACGGATTGTTGTGAAATATTAGTGTTATCAAAATTCTTAAAAATAAGAAGAAATTCTTATTACTAAACGCACGTTCACTTTTAATTTTAACATGTGATATACAGTATGTTTTACTATAGGTACAAAAGTAGTATATATATATATATATATATATGTGTGTTTCATCAGAAGCGGCATTTCACAAAAGGGTTTCGGGGGGGGGGGGGGCAAAAAATGCTGGCTTCGCGTGGATCCTGTTTTTCCCCCTCTGTGGTTGTGTGTGTTTGTCAGCAAGATTTCTCAAAAACGGTTGAATGGATTTGGAAGAATGTAGGTATACATTTTGACTATAATCACACTTAGAAGTGATTAGTTTTTGGAGGGTCAAGGTCACAAAAATAACATGCGGACCGATTTTTCCCACTATTTCTGTTCTATAATTCAGTCACAAATATTTGGATTTTAATGAAATTTGGTAGACTTATGTAGAATATTATTCCTCATTGTCCTGCCAAAAATATGGACACATTTTTGTATTTTTTTGAGAGCCGAATATGATCAACTCTACGTAGCGGAGGTATGTGCTCTACTGTGTGCCCCTATAGTTCGCGAATCCAGTGTTCTGCGAAATCTCATCCTTGTCTAGATGCCTTCCGCGTAGTAGATATGCGCATGTGTGTGACGTAAGCGAGACAAATTCTATCTGTGTAGCCATATCCTACTCGTACATTGCATTTCTTAAAGAACATATTTTAAGCAATATTAATGCTATTTTTGGTTATTATAGAAATTTAATATTGTTTATTTTCTTTTGTGAAGGTAATTTTATTTGTGTACTTGTTTTAATTCATAAATACTATTGGTTTTGTTGTTCATTATGAACTGACAAACTCTGGTCACTCACTGATATTTGTCACAGAGTTATAGTGTTATTAACTGTTAACTATGAGTTTGACATGGAAAACTAATGGTAACAGTATATTGTTATTTAAACGATCTTTTAAACAAAAAAGATTAGATGAGTGTAGACTAATAATGATGAAAAACTTGAAAAGTGATCTAACGTCAAACTTTTTATACAATGTTAATACTAATGCTGTATAGTATAGGCCTAATTTCAGTCTAAGTTTAGTACTATTACTATTAGTACTGTTACGGCAGCGGAAGTCACGCGACGCTGGGAGCATGCGCGCTGGAGTTTCTATAAGGATCATGAATTATCGAGGAACCCCGCGAACCTCCGAGTGTTTGCCAGGCGCCCTCTTTTTTAGCATATAATCCCGGCAAATAAAGCCAGCAAAAAAAAAAAAGAAGAGAATTGCAGAGATAGATAGAGTGAAGAGATAGATAATTGAGTCAAGCGAACAGTAGGCACGTAAGTGAAGTGTGCGAATCACTGTGATTTATAGCGTGTGTTATAAAGGTTGTTAAGTTTAAAGTGACTGTGGAAATTCTGTGTATTACAAAAAGTTAGTATCGAGAAAGAATAAAATAGTTTTAATCAAGAAGGGACTTGTGTCGCTGAAGTTCCTCGGAAAGAAATTATACCAGAAATTAACAAACAAGCAGATACGCAACAGTACTGACATTACCATTAGATAACTTGTAACATACGTTAATTGGACTGTAAATACACTTGTTTAAACTAATTTCAAAACTGTAAGAGTCTTTATAAAGACTGAATTGTGTTTTGAGTAGTTCACCTAACACGACATATAAAGTTATACAACTATCAATCGTGACGTAAGAGGTAGACTAGTAAGTAGTATACACAGGGTTGAAACTGCGAAATTTTATCTCCCGAATTGAGTTTAGATGAAGGATGAGATTTCGCGGCACACCGGCCTGATTAAAAAATGTTTTACATAAGCTATCGTTTGGGGTCTAGCCTTGGGTCCCCCTCCAAATGACACCCCTGTGTTGGATGAGAAATCAGTTTGTTGTTTAAAAAAACAAATAAAAACCTTTATTTACAAAAAGAACAAGGTTATTAGTTGGAAGCAGACTTGTATTAACGTTTTAAAGCCGATTTAAGGCTTAAGTGTGAAATCTGGAGATAACGCATGTACAGTGTCTCCATCACCCCTCAAACTTGTGATATATATATAGACTTGCTTACTTAAGTATAATCACACTAATGAAGTGATGGCGGTGGGTGGTATTAACTAGCTGTCTTTCCTTTAGAGTCTAGTCTATCACTGCTAAATTAGGAACGGCTAGCGCAGGTGACCCTGAATAGCTTAGCGCGAAATTCAACTGAAATCAAACCACACTAAAGAAAAAAAATGACAGGAAAAAAGTATGTTAATTTAAAATGCGAACAATGTACAAAATTTAACATACTGTGAGTAATGTAACAACAAATTAACAATGGTTATTACCTAGGATTCAGTAACAGTGCAAACAAAGTAACAAATCCAGAGAGGGAGGAAGAGGTCCAAAACATGGACCGAATCCCGATGAAGAAGAAGAAGGAATAAAATGGAAGGAAGATGTTTACTTTAGCACCTCACCCTCCCAGATCCCAATCAACATAGAAACAGTTTAAAAAACAAAACAAGAAGTACATGCACATAAAAAACTATTATCACGTAATCCATGATATAGAGCTTAATACAGTACCCCTCAGACACGACACAAAACATAATTTTCCTACCTTAATTGTGGGTCCACCACAGTCGACGGGTCATTGGGATTACCCATCTTACAAGTCCCCACGGGATGATATAAAGTAGAAGTAAACGTTCCTAGCCACACAAGCTAAATACTCGTCACTCCAGTGGGGATAATGACTGCACTTTGGAAATACATTTGGAAGTCGGCGAGCTCCAAATTTTCTAAATGCTGGAGTCTCACCAACAGCATAAGAAATTTTCATGGCTATAAGGAAAATACATATATCGAACTTTTCCACTGTTAGGTGCACTGATGTTCAATTATACGAAAAACATAATTTGCTTTTTTAAACGTTTTAAGGAAATTGACAACAACAAAAAACTAACACTTATCTTCGCTTATGGTAAATACATTCTTTTCATTATTGAAACTTTATGAAAAAGGTACTTACGATAACCATCACTGTTACAATATGATTTTATATATACTACTCACCATGGTTATGGTTACTGTACCTACACCCACCATAGTTACGACATGCTCTTATAGATACCACTCACCATGGTTACTATATCTAGACCATTATCGATACTACTCACCATTGTTATGATATGTAGTATTTTATGAATTCACCTTACTATGACATCGGTATTACTTATCATGATTTAATCATGAATGATATACTGAGGTACTTGTATCTCACTATAGATACGACATTATTTCTGTGAATGGTTTACTAAGGATACTTACACTCTACCATGGTTAAGATGTCTTTTTCATGAGTCAGGTATTTAGGATCAATGATGGGATGGTCGTACGGATTATCTGAGCGGAGTTTCAAGTATCCTCGACTTTCAGGACGCAGAAGGACGGGGTATAATGAAAATGTGTCAGTATTCACATATGGGGCATACACCATTTCCCATAACTGAAAAAAAACAACAACATAAAAACCCATTAGTTTATGAAATGAAAGTAAGTAATTAGAAGAAACATTTCATTCTGATACAGAAATGTATACACATCAGTCATATTCACCTGATGTAATAGTTTCACATTTAACTCAAACCAATTTATACTTTATTTCTGGAACTAAAACTCTTTTATTTTTATATATCAATTAGGCACAAGATCAGGAAACCGTTGAATAATTTCCCAGCATGTGTTAACAAGCTACGTGAATTGCATCAGGAAGACTACAGCATTAAAAAGTAATGTGACTTACAACAGGAAGACTACAGCACTTTCAAATCACGTGAATTGCATAAAGAAGACTACAGCACTAACAAGTCACGTGAATTATATTTGGAAAACTACAGCACTAACAAATCACGTGAATTGCATAAGGAAAACTACAGCTCTAACAAGCCTCGTGTATTGCATCAGAAAACTACAACACTAATATGCCACGTGAATAATTTTTAATCATGATAAATTTCAACTAATATCCGAAATCCTCTACAAATCTTGATTTTATTCTTGCGGGAAATCGCCATAAGTATTCGTGATAAACATGATGTGCAGATGAGAAATGTTTTAAAATGTCAAGGCTATCTCTCAGTAACATAAGCAATTTCATCCTTTGTTTGTTGTCAAATACTTCTTTTATACATGGCATAAATAACTGAATAAGGTAAAAGGCATTTTGATTAGTTACAGTCTAAGCATTTTATCAAGTTTTGGCATGTATGTAGAATATTGGATCAGCTATAAATTGTTAATTGTGGAAAGCAACAACAAAACAAAACACGCATACATCTTCAAAACTATAGTTCCAAAATAATTTACAAAATATGTACTTCCTCTGTATTTTTATTTAAATAAAGATAAGTACAAAACTTAACAGCTTTACATCATCGTTAAGACCCTGGACTCTCCGAAATGTTTGGCCCTGGTCTGATGCCACGCTACCAGATATAAAGTGGATCTCTGCATCTGGGAAGTCGTCAGATATGTTAACATATTTAGTTTTAATAAATCCTAATCCTTCAACGCCTCCTAGCAAAGTCAGCGGCCCTAAAAGTACAAAAATAGCATTAATAAATGTAAATCACTTCTATAGATAGAGATTATTTTTTACCATTTTAATAAAAAACATTTAATGCCGTAAAAAATGAGATGAAATATACATTGAAACATTTGTTTAAATTACATGTTTACATCTTTACTAAAAAACAAACAAACAATATTCGAATATTTCAGGAAATCTACACGAAGGATGTCTGTGTTAGACGTCTCTTATTATGAACTGATAAACTAGTCAACAGCGCCCACCGCCAACTCTGGGCTACTTTAATCAAATAGTGGGATTTAATGTTCTTACAGCTCAATAGTGTGGAGCATGATTTTGCGTCAACAGAATGCAAGCCACGAACTCACGAATTCTTGACTTCACAGTTTAACATATTAGTCTTTGGGCACGCCTTACACCTACCTGTAAGGAGAGAAAACACTGCCCGAGCTTTTAAGCATGCCTCCTCTTAGGACTGAACGCGTCCTAGGACCAAGAGTTATCAGTGTTGACTAGCTGATTTCCTTCTAGTATGTCACTTTGTGATATTTTCATGTTAATCTGATTTCCTCAAAGGTAGGTCCGCTTCATAACAAGAGGATCACCAGGATAAGTGATTCTGAATTTGGGAACAACTAACTTTAGCAAAGAAATAGACAGACTGGATCCAACGTGTAACAGAATATCAAATCACTCTTTATTAAATTAACAACAAAACCACAATGTGTGTGTGTACTTGCTTCTGGGGGTCGCTTTTCTCTGGATTCCCGAAATGATTAGACAGGCTTTCTTCACTCGAGCTGTATTCTAGCTAACTAGTTCACTCTAGATCCAGAACAATAATGTTTATTCTATTCCAAATGTTTAAATCTAGTGATTTTTGTTTTGTTTTTACTTAATGTGAAACATTGGATTTACTTATATAGAATAACGCTACTCACGTGACTTGTCATTATCATTCCAAAATAAGGAAGAATGCAACCTCGAGATATCATCTGGCATACCATTGGAAAATACTGGCTGCCGACATTCATGTACAACGTACAGCATTACAGACACGCAGAATAGGTGTTATATCCATAGAATGATAAAGGAACAAAGGCACCTAGAATGAAGTCGTTTTAACAACTTTCCAGACCACTTATAATGCAAAAACTGTAAAGTCTTAGAATAAATGATTTTTTGAAAAATTATACATTAGAATAATTAGGTAGAAAGGCATGATATGTTTTTCTTATCACAACTTCAGAATAACTGCTGGCTAGCACAAATAGTCCTCGTTTAGCTTTGCGTGAAAGTCAACAAACAGACAAAGTTTTCTCCTAAATAGTCACTCTAGTTGAATGTATATCATTAATGGTTACATCGTAGCTCGCCCCCTAGTGGCACAGCGGTACGTCTGCGGACTTACAACGATAGAAACCGAGTTTTGATACCCGTGGTGGGCAGAGCACAGATAGCCCTTTGTGTAGCTTTGTGCTTAACTTCAAACAAACAAACAAACATACATACATCGTAGCTCGAATTCATAGAAGTTTTCACTTTCTTAACTCCAGACTTCATCAGAGGAATAGAATTTTAGCGTGACTATAAATTATTACGTTTATTTAAATGAATAACACAAGGTAATTTCAAACATGTAAATTTTTTTCTCTCTTCTCGCACTTTTAACATCAACTGTATTTGTTTTGAATTTCGCGCAAAGCTACACGAGGGCTATCTGCGCTATCCGTCCCTAATTTAGCAGTGTAAGACTAGAAGGAAGGCAGCTAGTCATCACCAACTCTTGTGCTACTCTTTTACCAACGAATAGTGTGATTGATCGTCACATTATAACGCCCCCACGGCTGAAAGGGCGAGCATGTTTGATGTGTCGGTGATTCGAACCCGCGACCCTCAGATTGCGAGTCGAGCGCTCTAACCACCTGGCCATGCCAGGCCTCAACTGTATCTAAATGATTTAAAAAAGTATTATCTAGAGGATTAGGATTTGCAATCAATCCCAAGAAATTGGAATTTCATGATTATTTATTAGGATTTGAACTCTTATTAAAGGATCTTAAGTGTTGTAAGGCTAATTCATCTGCTCAAATTAATTTTAATAATGTGTGCACACATATTATTAGTATAGGGTTAAATGGTTTATGAAGTTACAACTTGAATTGTAAACCATGGAATATTAGTTGGCTGGAAAATCAAACCTTGATAAAGTTAAGTAAGAACAAAGAAATAGTGATTATGAAACCCGATAAAGGTAACAAAGTAGTCATTATAGATAAGAAAAACTATAACAACAAGGTTTATGAAATTATTAAGGACAAAAGTAAATTTGACATATTTAAAAATAATCTCACCAAAACTAGAGAAAATAAGTTGATTAGATACTTGTTAAAACTGAAAAAAGAAAACATCATAAGAGAAGATATTTATAAAGAAATGTTACGACAGTGGAAGTCGCGTGACGCTGGGAGCATGCGTGCTGGAGTTTCTAGAAGGATCATGAATTATCTGGGAGGCCCGAGTTTGTTCGAGGCGCCCTCTTTTTTAGTATGTAAGTCTGGCGAGAAAAACAAGCGCGATTGCATAGATGGATATGCAGATAGATCGAAGAGATAGATAATTGAGTCAAGCGAACAGTGGGCACCGTAATTATGTGAATCACTGTGATTTATAGCGTATGTTATAAAAGAATTTAAGTTTAACATACTGATTGAAAATTCTGTGTATTACAAAGTTGTATCCAGAGAAAAATAAACTGGTTAAATTATGATAGGACTTGTATCGCTGAAGTTGCTCGGAAAGAATTTATGCTGGAAATTAACAAACGAGCAGATATGTAACACATTGGTGTCAGAGAGTGGGACCGAAAAGAAAAGAATAGATGGAAACGAGAAGTAGCAAATCAAACTACGACTTAGCAGATTTGATGGCAGCAATACAAGAACAGCAAAATAAACAAGAAGA
>NW_013665722.1:277351-287528 GCF_000517525.1 Limulus polyphemus | reverse complement strand
TAGCTTTGCGCGAAATCCATAACAAACAAACAAATAAACAAAACGTCCACACCTTTATAGTCACACATCGAAGCAAACAGTTGCTTCTATGAGAAATATTTCCGAAGAAACTAGAATCACAGCAAATCCTCTGATGCAGCTCTAATGGATTGTGTGTTTATTTCAGAATCTTCGCGCATAGCTACGCAAGGGCTATCTGCGCATAGTACTAGTCAACAACAACCTTCACCCTCCTACACCCCCACCCCCCCGCTGCCGCCGCCAAATTTGGTATAATCGAACTGAATATTGTTTATATCTTTATGGATTATCCTAACCTCTATTGTTTATATCTTTGTAGATTATCCTAACCTTTATTGTTTACATCTATGCGGATCATCATAATCTTTATTGTTTACATCTTTGTGGATTATCCTAACCTTTATTGTTTACATCTATGCGGATCATCATAATCTTTATTGTTTACATCTTTGTGGATTATCCTAACCTTTATTGTTTACATCTATGCGGATCATCATAACCTTTATTGTTTACATTTTTGAAGTAGATCAACTCAGTGCAGCTCATTACATAATACCATATCGGTATTTTATTGTAGAATGGAGCAACTTTCAGTTCTTTAATTACCCACTGATGAAGTTGTGGTCATTGTTCACCTTTCAAAATGTGGTCCTGGTCGCCCTTATATATTGTTATTTTCAGGTAATATCTTATTAACATTACTATGGAGAGTAATACTTAAAAACACGGTCATGCATTATGATCGTTTGTTTATATTATTCTTTCAAAACAAAAGGACACTGTTTATTTAAAGTAGAGTCACCATAAGTAAATGCTTTGGTTACTAGTTCTCTGTAGGTGTCTTCCTACGCAATAGTGGTAAATATGATATATAATAATTAAACATTTCTAGTAGGAAGAAGCCCCTTCCCAGTGCATAGCATCTATTGAATACTTCTAAAAGAAAGCCTCTTCCCAGGGTATAGCACCTAATGAATACTTGTAAAAAGAAGCAT
Source organism: Limulus polyphemus (assembly GCF_000517525.1). Lineage (NCBI taxonomy): Eukaryota > Metazoa > Arthropoda > Merostomata > Xiphosura > Limulidae > Limulus > Limulus polyphemus. Next base: position 286,512 of record NW_013665722.1, on the reverse strand, counting down.
CTTCCCGGGGTATAGTAGCTAATAAATGAATACTTGTATTATGCTAACTTGATTCTTTTGTTTTTTTAAAGCAATATAAATTCTAAAACCGAGTAATTACCTCTCAGATATGAGCTCATTATATTTTGAGATTTTTAGGTTTCAGTTCTAAACAATAGTTAATAGAATCCTTTAAAGTGTTTTATAACATCTAGTTGGCAGCCGGTTTAAAATTATATCACCACTATACCATTTTCAGAACTATCAGGTGATTTTTGAGTCAGTTTTATATTTGGCCCTGGTATCTAAACCAACAAACAATGATATACATATATATCTTCGCTGCGAGAAATGTTCCTTTTTAGAAATTTCAGATTAGTTGATATTAAATTTTGCTGAAAATAATTGTTTCAAACATTTCATTTCAATATGAAAAATTGAATTTGTCAGCTGGAGAATGAGGTGGTTATTCTACAGAATAACTTAGTGGTCAAGTCACCAGATGCACCACCAATGGATTTCTGTGCAACCACTGTCCTCTTACACTAGATGGGTGTTATGGGTAACACTCAGAGAGGATGAGTATGCTATAAATATGACAGTCTTACTAAGGAGCCATTTGCAATGTAAAATATTTTGCAGGGCTATTACCAAGACGCACAGTATTCAAAAAGAGAATGACTAGACCAGTAACAATTTGAAATTGAACTTAGTTATACATTTACGTCACATACCACTTAATATTTAAAATAACATTTTAATTGAAATAAAACAAAGTATTAACCCTTTGCCTCTTATGAACAGTATTATTAACTTTGTTTTTGAAATTGAATATGATAATTATAATTAAGGGTAGGGCAAATTGGTACAATTACCCCGAGCCCTCCCGGATCGAAGCGGCATCTGTCTAAGAGAAAAATGAAAAAAACAAAACAAAAAAACATAATAATCAAAAGCTTTACGTCTCAATCAAAAGGGCCTTGCATGGCCAGGTGGTTAGGGTGCTCAACTCGCTATTTGAGGATCACGGGTTCGAATCCCCGTCCCACCAAACATGCTCGCCCTTTCAGGCATGGGGGGGGGCGCTTATAAAGTTACGATCAATCCCACTATTCGTTGGTAAACGAGTAACCCAAGAGTTGGCGGTGGATGGTGATGAGTAGCTGCCTTCCCTCTAGTCTTTCACTGCTAAATTAGGAATGGCTAGCGCAGATAACCCTCGTGTAGCTGTGCCCAAAATTCAAAACCAAAACCATGTTTGCAACTACGTCACTATGACAAGAGAGATTTTAGTCGTTTCATATGAACCTATTATTTTGTAATTTTCAATTAACATGTTCTTACAGCCTGTTCTTTCATAAATATTTGCATGGTCTTTAACAAAAATCACTGTCATTACTTTATGTTTATTATAAATATTATAATTAATGGTTTTTTTTTATATTATCTACTCATCGGTCGGTCGTGTTTGTGTATTGCTCAAATTTAATTAATAAATAGTATTACATTGTATTTGACTTATTTGTGAAATTTAGTTCTGAAGCCTCCACTAGGGCCTTAGGTCCATAATCCGTCACTGGCTGTTTATTCATGACGTAGGAATAACAAAAAATTAAAGTCTGATACCTGAAGCAAATCCAGAAGACGTGATTCAAGGTCAACGATGTCCTTTTTAGAGCTTATACTTTCCGCTAGGATTCTCTCCAAAACAACCTTAGCTGTTTGAAAATTTTCATCTAGAGACCTTAAACTAGCCTGCGTTTCTTCAAAATTCCTATAAAAATAATCGTATTTGTTTAAATATCTATAATTTATAAATGTATGTTTTAAATATCTAACTTATTATTCCATTCACTGATTACAGACTTGGAAGTTACTGCTTACATAAAAATATTAGCTAACTATAAAGTACATAAAATGTGCGATTATTGGGATAGTAATAGATAACTTACTGACGAGGGTGATTTTAACTTAAAATAAAGTTTCGTCCCTCTGACACATTTTCTAGACTTAAAAAAGAATATCTCACGAATTTCTTTAATGTAATTTGAATGTTAAAATATTTTGAGCCTAATTCAGTTTGGATTTCGTTTTCTTTTATGTTATTATTTCCTTCAATCCGCCTTTGTTTACTCTTACAAAATAACTGGACTGTGCTGTTACATTTTCCATAAGTTTTAGAAACATACATCTCACCTGGCTTCCCTAGCTTCGAGTGATTGGAATGCAACATTCATCTGTATGTGAAAAATTTGTATATAATCCTCTATAAAAAACAACAACAAAACGGATGGTTTGTATATAATCCTCTACAAAAAACAACAAAAAAAGAACATAATACAAGAGTAGCACTAAATGACACTTAAAATAATCTATGTTTTTTGTTGTTTTTTAACAAACCCGTAACAGTTAGAAAGATGATATTGACCAACATACCAGTATTGGGACCATGTGTTGAGAAAGTGTGATCTACTTACAGACAGTAGAATATAGCGAGCGTATCTATGGCTTCCAAAATTTAGCTTTTCACATCTAACTGGCGTGTTGAATCCTTTGATCATGTTTCAAAGGCAAAGATGCTTTACTAGTAATTGACTCGACTTTAGAACAAAACATCCTCGTTCTGTAGTAATCATCCAGGAAACTTTGCATTCATACAGTGCTTTAGAGTTTAAAGAGCTCTTGTGTTAAGGAGAAAACTTTATAAAAAGGGTATGCAACGGGCAAAATATGTGGTTGTAATTTTAATGTGGTGGTTGAGAAATTGTGTTATTGAACCCTTCCACAACTAGTGAAGAATATATATTTATTTAGGCACATTCAAATAATTTCTAAATTTTCATGCAGGTGTTCTGCATTTAGTTAGTTAACGTCCTTGTAGATAAAATGCACTAATGCGCTAATCCTATAACTAAGACAAAAATGACATACCACAACCATTGTTTTATGAAGACTTATACTTGCTTGACCCTGTTTCTATAGCAAGTCTTCCTGCAGTGAAGATGTACTCGTTTCAGAGAATGGTACAGAATATTGTATTTGTTGGTATGAGTTCAGAGTTTACCGCCTTGAAAATTATCTTTGATGTAGGTAATCTAGAATTGTGGGATATTGCACTGGTAAACTGTCATTCTGAACTAACAGCGCGATATATTTTTATTATTTATATTCCTTTCTTTGTCTAGTATAGATGTGTTTTCGTTGGACTTTAGCAGAGAGAGTTTCTAAACATAGATCTGAGTGTGTTATATTAAAAGGATTTTGAATATAGAAATCAAGAAGTGACGTGACAACCACAGCCGATATAAAGCCGTGGTGGAATAATATGTTTCAGAACTACAGTTTGACTTTTTTGGCATTTAATAGGTAGTGTGATGCCACAGAAACTTGATCGCTTTTGGGAAGGTTATGCAACAGCCCATTCCATTACAAAATATGCATACACGATGTGTTCAGATCGAAAATTTCAAATTTCCAAAATGGGAATATCCCTCGCACTTGATAGCATCTGAGAACAAAGAAATATGGATCAACTTGAAGCACCATCCGGAAAGAGAACTGTAATATGTGTACCCCATTCGTGGTAAGTAAAGCAAACGGCTTTTTTACAGATGATAATCCATGAACACAAAGATCAGTGGAAAAGCTGCCCACTTACTCTAGACAACAGTATGCAATAAAATTAAGAATGATATCCGTTTGGAAAATAGACACAAGTCACATATACACAAGTTTCTTCCACAGCATATTCATCCAAATTTAACAGACTTCAATTTAAACCTTCTACAAATAAGAAACAGTAATACTTTATTTTTTCATCGAATTACCTACCATAACCAAGGCACATTATTGAGAAATTCTCCAAGATCTTGTTTTTATCATCTTACACTGTTTAATGAAAATGGGAACATTGACAGGGAAATAGATTTGAACAAAGAAATTTCGTAAAGAGTGCGAACGGTAGTGTCATGTAAAATTACTCATGCTAGAAATTTTCATAAAAGTGACCCGAAAACGGCGTTAACTCGGTAACCTGTGGCCCGATTTTAACGAAATTTGTTTTATTCTGTTTCTGTTCTTACCTCTATTCTCAATTCATTACAAATATGGCGCTATTGTGCGCCGTTTTCACTGTATTTAATTACAGACAAGCACACAAACAAACAAACAATCTCAGAGTTTTAGTGGTGTATAGATGAACAGCACACTCCTTTAAATAATTCTATTTTCTGGTGTTCGTAACTTGCACATGATATTCAGTAAAAGCTGCTCTTACTCTAGTATTATTTACTCACTGATGTTTTCTTCTCAAACTTGCCTCTGGCTTGCCAGTGATCAACTTTCCGACTTCCTTGGAGTGTCTGGAAGTGGTCTGTCTTGGTTTCCCTAATGTCATCTTCAAACGTAACCGAAAGTCCTTTTTTTACCTTCTCAGCTGGGATCTCTTTGTTTTCACGATTCTCTTCAAATTCTGCAGCTTTCTACGAAACAACAACAAAACGGACAGTTTGTATATAATACTCTATAAAAAACGGATGGTTTGTATATAATCCTCTATAAAAAACAATAACAAAACGGATGGTTTGTATATAATCCTCTATAAAAAACAACAACGAAACGGATGGTTTGTATATAATTCTCTATAAAAAACAACAACGAAACGGTTGGCATTATGTTGTGGTCTTTCCTTACTAATCACAATACTTGAAAACTCTGACTTTACTTTTTTGAAAAATGAAACGGTCTTTCCTTTTACACCCGCTCAACAATCAAATATATTTTCTTGAGTTATGAATAACACGAATTGATTGAAATATTTAATTAAATTATCTCAAAATAAACCTTCATTTCGGTGGTCTAGTAACTAATAGATTATTGCATGCATTACTTTAGGAATAGAGTTCTTATTGCGCACTTACCATTGGCAATAAAATTCAGATCTCTGTTATCTTCTGACTTTATAAAGTACGGGAACACATCTCGCCAGCTCCATCCATAGGCCCCATAATCTCTGTCCCATCTGTCGTAATCCCGAGGATTCCCTCGAATGTACAACATGTAGTTGAGGACACTACATCCACCGAGAACTTTTCCACGTGGCCAACGACTTTTCTGGCGTGAAACACAACATTACATTTTTCAAAGTTACCTCACTTTTAGTTAGAACAGCTAAGATGTTTCGTTAAATTAATCAACAAGTCTCGATAGAGTGAGCCTTAATTTGGAAAAAATAGGGGCAAATAAATAATTATTATAAGGACGATTTAACTAACACTAAAAAAATATTTAACCCAGACTGACAGATCAAAATGTGAACGATGGTGCCTTTTAGATAATCAAAAGGACGCGAACTTCAAGTAGAGTTGATAATACAATTACCTCAATTTTTACGAAACCGTATTTCTAAAATGTAATGTTTGCTTTAAAGACTAAAATATATAAATATACAAATATCTAAGCGGTTGGTTAGAAACTTCCTGTTGATGCCCTCAGGAACATACAAACGGATTTTATAAGTTAAACTTAACTCGAAACCTTAATCACTATTATATTCAATGCACAACTACCTCGTGATTCTTCAAAATCTGCATTCTTTTGACCTATTCACATCATAAATTTCATTGGTTTAACTATCCAAAAGTCCTCTAATTGGCTAACAATAGTTCATAACCAAACGATTTGTTTACTGAGGTTGTCGCCGCCTGTGATACCACTTCTTAACCTGGTAATTTATCTAGTGAAATTGTTACCAAATGAGAAACTTACCCAATCTATTTCTGAACATTTTCAAACGAAAAAGCAGTTGGAAATAACAACACAAACCGTATACAATGAAAATATACAACGTGAAAAAAACAATAACAAAATATACCAACCTACTCTAAGTTAAAGTAAAATGTTTAGGTGATTTAAAAATGTCTTTTAACTACAGAAGAGATAAGAATGAGCTTGATGCCCTGAAAAAATAATATTATTCAATCTGCCTCTCGCCTCATTAAATAACATAACAAGATGAAACATTTGCATGCCATACTAGTGAAACATTTGAATTAATAGTAATATGTTTAACATGTGACTAATAAATATGTTACTTTTTTTACTTCCTGATTCGTTTCACAAACTTGCTTGTCACACACACATTCATTATCTAGAGATGAAGTTTGATATTATGTATACGAAGGTCACCTCATGGTCTTATCTAATGTTAGAAAGAAATAGAGAAATTTGGATCATTAGAAATATTTTGCAATGCAATAATCAGTAGCATATATACTGAACATGTGTCTAAAAAATCACGTTCAACATAAAACAACAACAAATTACAATCATAACAAGCTGTAAAACCAATACCCTCTCTTTTAGACCAAAGCAGGATAATTCCTGGGGTTCAGTCAAGTATTTCCAGTCTAGTGGGGTCTGTTGGATGTTGGCTGCCATTAGAGGGATGTCTGTCACAGCATTCTCATCGCCACCAGCTTCCAGAAGAAGAACTCTAATACTCTGGTCTTCCGATAAACGATTAGCAACGACTGCACCAGCTGATCCTGCTCCAACTATACCAAAAAAAGAAGAAAAAAAGAATATGATTGTGTGTGTTATTATTTCGGAGCACTCTTTTTAAAACAACTTTATTTGGTTGTTTCTGTAGTATTTCGTACTAAATAGAAATGAATTCAAGAATACTGTTTCTGAGATTTTAACAATTCGTTAAATTAAATTTAATTAAAGTAATAAACTTCTTATTTTGATAAATCAATGCGAAGTTTTGAGTACATCCATGCCGTGACGAAACGTTGTTTTAGATTTATACATCAATGCACACGTATTTGTATGAAACCTTGGCTTAAGATGGGCTTCAAACGTCTAACAGAATAATTATACTTATACATTTATTATTTGCTTATTATTTGTGAAGCTAAATCCAATTTAACTATTATTTGATGTAGACATCAAGCTAAGCACATTATAGTGAAAATACGTTTATAGGTAACATAAATTTTCTTCTTACTAAGCAAACAAGTTAATTACTTTAGCGATAAAATAAGCATCACCTATTATCACCTACATAATATAGTAAGCTGAATGTTAAAATTGTTAAGCTTATTATATTAGAGTTGTAACAGAAATTAGATTATCAGACATGTCTACGTAAAATAAAGAGATAATAACTTACCGATTATATAGTCATATTCATAGCTAAAGGTTTCAGTTGCTATAGGGATTTCTTTATATGTAGAAGGGACAAAAAACAATAAGGATAAGGGAAGCAAGGCTGAGACGAAAGATAAAACGCCGGCCATTGTTCGTTGGTGTCTTAATTCACGACTGGCCTGTACACACTTTAACCTTCAGGAAGTGATGAGCTAGCATGGGGGCTCCCAGTTTTAGAAGCACTGTTCTGACCAATCATAACATATCACCGGATTGCACATTATCTAAGTGGTCAGAACTGTTAATCAATAAAATATTAATGTATTATTCAAAGACAAAAAAGTAGAAAATTATTGAAAATTAAAGTAATTGGAAGATATCAGAACATACTAGAAAAATAAATGTAAAAAATACATAATTCCTACATTCATTTGCTCAAACAGCTCAGCAGTAAGTCTGAAGATTTATAACGCTAAAAACCGGGTTTTGATACCTGTGATGGAAAGCCCATTTTGTAGCTTTGCGCTTAACAACAGAGAAACAAACTTAGATTTATCACAACACATATACCAACATTATAAACTTTGTTAATATTGACTTTGTAAAATATTTATTACAATAATATTTAATTATCTTAATTCGCACTTTTCAGAATCTACTGGGCTTAATTTATTGAAGATCATATGTTAATTTACACAATAATTTGAATAAGTATTCTCCCTTTATGTTTTTTTTTATTAGTTTCGTGTTTGATATATTAGCATGTGAAATCAACATTAAAAACGTTGCAATAATACAAGACGGGTAACTTTTTGAACTCTTTAATAACGAAATTAACAAGAAAAATATAAAAACAAAACAAAAGTATTACGGTTCACTTGATGTTTAGATCAATATGAATATATTTTACAGTTTTTCATAGAGCTATTTTGTTTGAGGTGATTATTTACTCGGAACCAATTATGTTCTTAATGATTCTGTATTTTGAGTTTTTTTGGTTGATCAATCTACAAGTGATATTCAGTTCAAATGTCAAAGGAATATCTATCTGTCTACATAAATCGCTTACATCCTTTTTAGATTTTATGATATATCGTAAATTAATAGAATTTCATAATTTTGTACCAAGTCTGTGTAATGCAATAACTAGATCTCACAATAAGGAAAAGTCACAAATATTTTTGCTTCTGGTTTAATTCCTAAATTTACAAAGGTTTAATCAAATAGTCATGTAATGTTTAGTGTAGACAAGTTATTAGATACTGATTTCTTTTAAAGCTTCATGTATTCAGTAAATACATATTAATGTTTCTTTTCATGCATAGTAAGCTTGTTTCGATATCTGAAGCTATTTTCACCATTTTATTTAATACATGAATTATGATGCACGTAAATAAAAATAAAACAAGCAATTCAGTTCTTTTAAAATAAGGTTATAATTTCTACTGAAGCGATGGTGTTCTTAATGGTGAATATTTTAAAACTTGTTGATTTCGTTGCTTTTAGAATTTTGCGCAAAGTTACTCGAGGGCTACCTACACTAGCCGTCCATTGTTTTGAAGTGAAATACTAGATGGATAGAAGCTAGTTAACACCACCCACCGCCAACTCTTGGGCTACTTTTTTACCAATGAATAGTATAATTTACCGTCACATTACAACGCCCTTACGGCTAAAAGGACGAGCATGTTCGGAGAGGGTCTCGATCTCGCGACAGGTAGTTTGCGAGACGAGAGCCTAAATACATATCCTCATAATATAAGTGACACTGTATCCTCTCTTTTGGTACTTGTCAGAAATACATGTTTAATGTCAACATTTAATTGGTAATGTGATACTAAGTTGATTTTTAATGTTTTAAAATTTCACAATAGTATTTTTTCAAAATTAACTAACTTACAAGAGTAATTGCATATTACGCCAGAGATGAGTGCTTTATATCTGTCGGATTTGAGATCAGGAATGCCTCGATTGTATTGCCAATTTATAGCCCCCCAGTGGCACAGCTGTATGTCTGCGGACTTACAACG
>NW_013665722.1:276038-277094 GCF_000517525.1 Limulus polyphemus | reverse complement strand
GTAGCTTTGTGCTTAATTACAAACAAACAAACAAATTTATATTTAACTGGCATAATCAACTACGTTACTTCTTCTAGCCCTATGTCAAATGATATCCGTAATAATGTTTAAAATGTTACTTTCCAAGACTCAGCCCCATGACACACAAACTATTAACAGTGACTTTATTCTATGAAAATGACACTAACATGGACACTTAACCTTTGTTATTATTAGTGTCCACTTTTGTGTTGAAAGAAGTAGTGTAAATATACACGTTACTTGTTTACTCTTCTGGAGTAAGTATCATAATCAACGGTATGAGAAAACAATATTAAATACTAGTAGTTATGTTTTTATTATACATGATATAATAAGCAAGAAGGAAATGTTGCCATCTTAAACAGGAAGTATAGCCATACAAAGGTCACCTTCACCTGCTTTAACTTGAGATTATCCTGAGTTGTACCTTACCCTCCCCTAGCACCAGTCTTATTGAAATAACCAGTATGAGGAAGTGAAACTACTGCCCTAATTGTACATTTTGACCTTGACTTTCAACACTATGAAACAGTCTAAACATTAATAGTGTAATACCCTATGGGTTAATGAGAATCAATGATGTAGTAACATTTGAGACATGGTTGTATGTTAAAAATAAGTAAATATCGTACCGTTTTATGTACATACACACTTGTAGTTACATTTTATATTATTAAATACTTACGTTTTAGCTTCTATACGTGCCTTGCTAAAATTTGATTTCTATCACTAGACTACGCAATTAGGAAAATACACCAAATTTTGGATCTTTTTTCTATTGTCTTGGAGTTAATGAATGGCATGTAAGAAATGTCGTTACTAAGGTAGCATGAATATTTGGAACAGTTGATAGGACGAACCGTTGTAGTTGTTAAAAATCAAAATTAGCTACTACATAATTGATAAAACCAGTAACATTTGTACCACCGATAAGGAAATGCTTCTCTTCTAATTGACTCATGCAGATCTTTGTTTATTTGTTAAATGGAGTTGTTGTTGTTTTCGGCTACTCACTGCTAGCTGGCCATTACGTTG
>NW_013665722.1:267531-275733 GCF_000517525.1 Limulus polyphemus | reverse complement strand
TCGAAACGTTGTACATTTGCTGTTATGTTAAACGTATATTAAAGTTTTTCTTCATTACCCATTCAAGCCGTCTCCAACCATTATTAGTCTCAAAGTGGGTTCTTCGTCATCGAATTTGTTGTGATCTATTTGCCTGCTGATGTTAAGGTAACTCAGTGATGGCCCGGCATGGCCAGGTGGTTAGGGCACTCGACTCACAATCTGAGGGTCGCGGGTTCGAATCCCCGTCACACCAAACATGCCCGCCCTTTCAGCCGTGGAGCGTTATAATGTGACGGTCAATCCCACTATTCGTTGGCGGTGGGTGGTGATGACTAGCTGCCTTCCCTCTAGTCTTACACTGCTAAATTAGGGATGGCTAGCGCAGATAGCCCTCGTGTAGCTTTGCGCGAAATTCAAAACAAACTGCGTAGAAAATAAATTTATTTTCTCCTAATCCTCAGTTTTAGCCGTGTTTAACTTTCAATTTGATGTAAATAAATTACTTAATTTATTAATTTTACTTAATTATCAGCTGATGTCATAGTATAAACGTCAACTGTTAACTAGAAGTTGGGATGACTAGTTGTTTTGTCTAATGTTCGTTCGCGCTTGATTTCTAGTAGTAAATGAGGCAATACACTAAGTTATCTTTGTCAAGAAAAATGTAATCAAAATTTTCTGATTTTTGGTTTGTCACATTTATAACACAATTGCTTTTTTTCAATGATAGATAAGCTGAGTCGAAGCTGTGCTTCAGTTTCAATGATAATTTTCATTATACAGAGTTATGAGCAAAAATGTTTGAATATAAAGACATAAATAAGAACATAAGTGGATAAACCTTGAATAAAGAAAATAAATCAGTGATCTCTTCTTTTTTCTTGGGTGTCACTGTTAATTCTGTTATTATTAGTAAACAAGCTAAAATTCGCATGACTCCTTTAGTACAAATATAAAGCCTCTCATATCTCTAAAATTGGGTTTCGATACTCGTGCTTGGCGCCGCACAGATAGCCGTTGTGTAGCTTTGTGCTCAATGACAAACAAAATAAATACAAATCTTAAAATTGAAAACATTCTTTTATCATAGCTTTTATATTTCAGGATTCGATAATCAATTTTCCTATGGTTGGAGTAAAAATATAGCATGAAATATTACAGTAAAATAATTGGACTTTAGTCACTAGGTGGCTTATTGTTTTGCTGAATCTCGTAACGAGCTACTTGAGGGCTATCTGCGGTAGCCGTCCCTAATTTGGAAGTGATCATAGAAAGAAAGTACATTTACAAGATGGTTGTAATTTTTCATACATGCCTGTATGCGAAATTCAACGGAACTTAATGAAATACATTAACGAACAATAAACAAATTATAAAATATTGAAATGTTTCATTACTATTTAAACCATAAAGTGTGAAAATATAACTTAAAACGACAATTTTAATTGTACAATTAACGATAAGAAATTCTGGAGAAAACATTCAGCCAGCGTATAGTGAGAAAAACTTACTGAAGCTGCTCCATCACGTTCCCTAACTGCTGTTTCTGATCGGAAGCCTCCCTCCCCAAATGGCTCGACGACAAATTTGCGGGCTTATAATCCTAAAAACCGGATTTCGATACCTGTACTAGGTATGGCACAGAGAGCCTAATGTGTAGGTTAGTGGTTAATTACGAAAAAACTGACTAGAAAGGCAGCGATTCCATTCCTAATGAATTGTACACCGCCACTGTGCCCTACTCCGAAACAGACACCTCATCCTTAAAAGGCCACCTTCTCCTATTAGACCACCACCGAAGACAAGATAATCTCCTACTCCAAATCCATCATCTAAACTCACCACCTATTCTGTCGTCGGTTTAGCTTGCAAATATAGAAATATATTTATATTATATACCCAGTTTTGAATCCTGTTGACTTTCCAACGTAATGAACAAGGTAATCTTTGGTGATGAATTTTATTTTTTTGTCAACAATTCAACATATTTGGGGAGTAATAATAGCAACTAAGCAAATTTAGCTTTTGATAAACACGTATAAAACTAAACTCGTCTATTAAATCATTTTACATAGTATAAGCAAATCTAAAATAATCATTAAATAAAAAATATTTTATCCTAGTAACTTTAAACGCGGGAAAACAAAGTGTAACTTTTTCGAGAGAATCAGGTTGAAGTGAAATGAAAGATGTCCTCCTCCCCACAAAAAAAAAGAGTTAGAAATATAAGAAATACGAATATCTTTTACTTGTTTTATTTAATATTTGCTAGAGTATTAACCAGAGATGAATACTGTTCAAGTTTTGACTGCAACTTTTGGAAACTGGACAACGATTAAATATCAGTTTACAACTATCGTTTAGTTATGTTTCCGCTAGGAATAATTAGTTTTTCAATAATGTACTGTAAAATTAAATGACAATTAATCTGGTTATTTGTTTCATGTTTTCGCTAGAAACCACACAAGAGTTATCTGCGCATAGCCGTCCATAAAATTTCAATTTATAGACTAGAGGGAAGGAAGCCAATTAATATCACACACCACCAACTCTTGGGCTGTTTTTTGCCTTATCTGATATTCAGGTTTGATTGTCATTCTTATACGGCATTCATGGCCACAATGTACGGAGCGCGTTTTTCGAGAACGCTAACTCCGGCTGGTTCTAAATGAAAATTATCAAGCCTCACCATGTATAATGCGTAAATTGCCGAGCAAATGTATCGAAAACTATAATATTGATTGAAATTAAGTAAGTGAAAGAGAAGAACGACAAGCTATCGGCTCATAACGGTTCTAACGAAGTAGGGAATTACTGCTACCAAAAAGTAGGCCATAAGAAAAACGAAACAAGTTTGTGCAACCAGAAGTGCATTTGATATATCTAACAATTCCCACTATAAGTAACTTAAACGCTTCAAACAGCAAAATAGATATACGTGTATTTATATCTTATCTGTAAGGCATCATTTATAAAAATTGGAACTACAACTTTCTATTTTTGTTCGGTTTCTTTGTACTTGAGAGCCTAAAACTAGTGTTGAAACACGCGTGCAACATTCGAGTGGTTGTGGAGTTAGAAACGTATCATAAGTACGTTAGTACTTATAGTAGGAATGGGCGAGATGCGCAATATGTTCAAGACAAATTAAAATCTTAAACACACTGCAAACAACATTTAAATAAACCTTTATAAGCACTTTACAGACACTGTTGAGTAGTAAACAAACCAACTGCAGAGTGACAAGCCACCAAAGCACTTGAGAAAGTCGATAGAGTAAAAACAAAAATTTCACAAAACCACAAATTTGTCAATCTGACTATGTGACTGACTAACGTTATTGGAAAGGCATGGCTCCCTCCTGCCTTCACCTTATGCAAATCTAAATGCACATGATTGAAATATGCGTTTGAATTACTCTTACTTATAATCTTGTTAACAACAAGTAATAACAATAACCATTTTTTAACATTACTAAGAGCTAACGGTACACTAGTAGCCATATTCTATAATAACGCGCATGCTCTGTGAGTTGCCAAGTAACAACTAGAGGATCTCTTTCGAGATTCCCAAGACAAACTCCTGGGAATTTCCCTTAAATTTCCATTCCGAGATTCAGCGAAAATTCAGCAAGAATTCTCGAGAATTTTTTTAAAACGTTTTATTTTGTCTTCGTTTGTTTGTAATTAAGCACAAAGCTACACAATGGGCTATCTGTGCTCTGCCCACCACGGGTATCGAAACCCGGATTCTAGCGTTGTAAGTCCGCAGACATACCGCTGTGCCACTGGGGGGCATTTTGTCTTCGAAAAGTAATCAAATCTTACTAAGGTTTGTGATATTTTTACTAGGGTTTAGTAATTTGAAAAATATAAATACCAACATAAAATAACTGAACGAAAACTTGGTAATTATTTTTATACAACCGAAAATATTTGAATTGGAAATTTGGAAATTTTGTTGCCAGATGAAATAAAAGTGCTAGAGATAATGGTGCCAATTTAGATGTTACAAACAATAATTAAATTCATGGTAGAGAACGTGGAAGAAGATTTTCAAGAGGAGTTGGTCGTGGACGAAGGGGAGCACAAACTAGATTTAGACAAACAGAAAGGGGTGTTGCTTAACAACTGAAAATAATTCCTTAAATTTCGTTTCTAACATTTTAGGATTTAAACTTCTCTAATGGATTTACTTTAGAACTAAGGTCTCGACTCCGTATTACAAAAAAAATCTTTAAACAAGAAAATTGGAATGTATGAGTTTACTGGAAAGCTGACAGATAATTTGCAGAAATTCAAAGATGGATAAAAACAATCAAACCGACTTCAACACAAAGTGAGCGAGTGTTTTAACTCTTAGGAAACTTTTTAATTAAGCAGCGATCATCTGTCTCTTAAGGATAAAGTATTAATGCCTTATGCTTCCTCAAATGCTATTTTTTGAAATATATGAAAAATTGTTTAATTTTTTGGGTTATAAAATGAAAATATAGTTTTTTTTCAATATTTTATTTACACCACATATGATCTTTATCACCACTTTGAAAATATAGTTTTAAAATAGTTTTTAAAAAATTCACCAAGAATAACTGAAAAAAATTTCCGGTTCCCGAGAATGAAAAAAATGTCTGGGAATGAAATCCTCTAGTAACAACCCGCCCTCATATCACGTAGGGTGCATGATTGATTATGCACATGCACTACGTGGTCAGCTTGCAGCTGTATCAGCTAGATAAATACAAAGTGCACTAAGAAGATTCTCTAGATCTAGGCTCTAACTATGATCTAACCTTTGAAAGCGAAGTTTACAGTAATATACATCTGATTTGAGAATTCCATGTTCGACAAAGCAATTCTATCATAGCAGTCTGTGCCTAAGACGTGAAGACGAACGCTACTACTGCCGAAGTTTGACACGGCTTTGCTCGAAAGCTTTGGACTGAAAACAAGAATGATAAGTTGTATCATTTACCTCTACATTGTTTTCAAACTAAGTGTGACCTATTGGTATCTAAGGCTGTAACTGAACCAGTGCGAATTTTAAAATATACCTTTCAAGGAAACTAAACAAGAGAAAATCTTATGTTGATAACCTTGAAAAGCCTTTGCCCCAGTGAAGAGAGCATTACTGCAAGAATATAGATAAGGTTAGAAATATAATGCTGAATGTGCGAAACAAGCCTTAGCCATTAATACAGCCAAAGAAAAGGCTGCCACACTGGCTAGATAAAAGAAGAACTATAGCAAAGGTATCACCAAAAGCCAGGAAATGTCGAGAAATAGTTCTAAGAAAAGCTACGAGAAGGATAGGTCTAGAGCTCAGTCACTCTCGAGACTTAGTACCAAGAAAAGTTACTAGAAGGATAGGTCTAGAGACAAGTCACTCTCGAGACTTAGTACTAAAAAAATGCCATGAAAAAAGTGTAAAAAAATTAGGAACCAGGAATGGAAGCACTAAAAAGTAAGGAAACAAGGTAGGAATGGGCGGGTATCATTACAAAATTGGTGGTTTTTGACGCAGTGAAACCTTAAAATGGGCGTGGCCATCCTTCCGTCGATTGCACTTTAATCCAATTATAGACTTGAATTGAGTTTTGTCAGCAGCTAATCCTTTCTAAACACTAAACAAATTTAAAAAAAATAAAAATCAGTGGTTTTGATGCTATTCTTTTGGCACACGCCTTACCAGTCAGATAGCTATAATGTCTCTCATAAGCAAAGTATGACTATTGGAGTCTCCTGTCTCACTTCCGACATCAAACACCCACTTTATGACGTTATGCATTTCGAATTTTATTGCATACATGTATCTGTACTTGGTTGCTGAAACAAAGTTTATAACAGAGAAATTAGCTACACGCAGATTTCATTTAGTTTGAACATTTACCAAGTTATAAAAAGTACACGAAGTAGGAATGGGCGGAACGATGGCCACACCAACTTTGAGGTTGCACCATGTCAAAAACCACAAAGTGTTGTAATGTTGTCCCACCCATTCCTACATTGTTTCCTTAATTTTTGATGCTCCCATTCCTACTTTCTAATTTTTTTACACATGTTTTATGTACTGGCTAATTGTTAAATGTCAAAAATGATTTTCTCAAATATTCAGAGTACTTTAAAGTTTTAGGCCTGTTTCACTTATAAACTCATTTAACAGAACATTAGTCTGTAAATATTAAGGCGAACGTCTGTTTGCGAGATCATGGCTTTATATTATGGTGATTTGCATAGAATTATTTATCAAAACCTCCAAATCATCCATAACCTCTAAATCCTCTGTAATCAGTTTTGAATTTTAAAGATTATCTTCTGTATTTACTTCAGCTTTAGTTTTAACGCGTGTACAACCTTGAACACTAACAGGTGAGAAGTAAACAACATGTAGAAAAAAGGAAAGATAACAGAAATGTAATAATGGGAGGATAATACATAACAAAATCATAACAGACTGACTAGAAATTTGACAACTGATGCACTCACAAAATCATATCGTCAAATTGTAAACTCCATCCTTTTTACGGATCTAGCTGCTGATTACACGCCAAAATCTCCAGTCAGACAGAATAAAACATACTCCCCTCAAACCTCTTCATAATCTCCACATTGAAAGAATTTGAAAAATTCAACCAGGTATCTTGTTTCTCATCATTTAATGTACTCTATTGATAAAGTGATCATTACAAACTGTTATCTTCACATTTAAATAGTAGGCCATTTGTTTACATATGATGCCTATAAATATTATGAGATATTGTTATTTTGAGGTTGAAAAGAGTAGTTTACCCAAAAAGATGCTTAAATCAGCAGATTAGGAATAAAAATACTTCAAAAGTGTGGACATTACAAGTTGTATTTCACTTAATTAACGAGTAGGAAAAAGAAATGTAACATTTTGCTGATAATTACATATTGAGATAAAACTAAATGTACATTAGGTAGTGAGTGTTTTATCTGTTATAAGCTTTTATCATATATTTTTCTCGATCAAACGTATCATTACAGAACATATAATTTCGTCTATTTAGCTATTGCTCATAAGTAAAAATATTCTATGTATGTTCTGCTTGTCTGAATGTTGCCCAGTGGTTAGCATGTCGGACTGTAGATCTTGGATTCCGTGGATGGCGTCTCGTTACTGTAAAAAAAATAAAATAAACAGAAAAATTGCTCTGCGTATTTTGGGGCCGTGGGTACGTTGTAAGAGTGACGGTCAAATGTTACCCTCGAGTCTATTACTTCAAAATTAGCGCAGATAGCCCTGCGTAGTTTCACGCAATAATCAACAAACACACAAAAATATGTTCTGCTTTCAAACACAGACGAAACGTACAGAAGAAAATATAGATAATTTCTTCTAGTTCTTTTTATGAAATCTTTTATTTCAATTTGGAGAAAATGATACATAACGAAATCAATACATATCACTTAGCAACCGAGCTAGTACGAAGTTATCTTTTTAGCATAAATTTTACTAAGAGCCGGTAATTTTTAACTTCTGGGAAGAGTCCTTAGAATATCACCACTGGAGGGTGAAGAAACAGCTTTTTTTATGAAGCACTTGAAAACTTTTCATTTTTAGCGATCCACACTTGATGACAACCTCTTCTTTTCAGCAAACTAAAAAGGCGTGAACTGGATTTTTCTCTTTCTCTGTAGATACAATATATCACCAAAGATAATTAAATCTTTACTTCTAAGAATAATCAAAAAATTTACAGTAGACAATATTGGGAGCGTCATTTTGTTAATACTGTTCAAAACATGACGATGTATATTTATAAAGATATATTTATTGCTAAAGAAAACAGACGTCTTCGCTATTTTCAAAAACACACTTCTTTAGAGTTTGTGTAATACGAAAAAGTTAATTCAAGAATGTTGCCAGAATAACCTTTGATTATAATTAGAAAATTAAAGTTATTTCAAATGACATATATCCAATTTTATCAAAACCTTTCGGAAAATAAATAAATTTATCAATATCACCCAAGCCAATAAATCTATAAATAATATATGTGATTTTATTTAAATAAGCAATAATGATAGAAAAAAATATTAAATGAATGTATAATAATATAATGTATTAAACTTACTTTAGTCATTCCACCATATTCTGTAACCACCACCTGGAAAGCCGCCACCACCACCACCTCCTCCATAGTTCAATGAAAGCGGCAGAGCAATGATGCCATTACCAATTAATCCTAGACCTCCA
>NW_013665722.1:256303-267054 GCF_000517525.1 Limulus polyphemus | reverse complement strand
AATAACGTTTGATCCTGAGCTCTGTCTAAACTGAAACCAAGAAATACACTGTATAACTACGTTTATATAAGAGATGAAAATACCAACATGTGCCATATGTATAATGTGGTTCATAGCTTCTCTAAAGCGATGATAGTTGAAAAGTCATCTCGTGGTAATAGTTTAATGACAGTTTTACTATCTATTTTGGTTACTATGATACTTATTGAATAAGTTTTAGTCATTTTAAAATACATGATCTAACAGTCCATTCAAGGCTTCTGCATTTTAATTTACACAAGTACTTGCTGCACAAATATAATAATTTAGTCTAAATATCTAACTTACTTTGAATGAGGTTCAAAATAATAACCGTAAATCTTTTTAAAGACAGCGTTACTCAGTAATTATAATAGATGATTACGTATAACATATTTTACATCGCTAAGATGACGTTCAATAAATGTCACATGAAGATGAATATAAGGTTATTTGATGAAGTCTCGCATCTAATAGCTTACCGATATGCCTACGAATCCACCGAGACCACCACCTCCACCTCCGCCAAAACCACCACCTCCTCCAAAACCACCTCCTCCGCCCAAACCACCACCTCCTCCAAAACCACCACCTCCGCCCAAACCACCACCGTAGCCTCCGCCTAAGCCACCACCTAAACCTCCGCCTAAGCCACCACCTAAACCTCCAACTCCGCCATAACCGGTTTCTGAAGCTTTTAGATCATCTTCTGTTTTCACGTTATCTTCGGTCTCTGCGTGTACTACTGCTTTCAAAGTTAGGAGGGACAAAATAAATACCACCTGTTGGAATAAAAGTTAAAAGAAAAACCATGATTTATTTGTAAAAATATTACAGAAAAGAAATATAAATGTTTATATAAAAAATCAAAGTTTGTTCGTTTGTTTGTTTTAGAGCAAAGCGACATTAGGCTATCCGCTGTGCCCACCGCGGGGAATCAAGCATCGGATTTCAAAAATAAAAGATGCTAATACATTAAAAATGGATTATATTTGTAAATTTATATTTTCGTGATAATTTAAAACCCTCTAGCCAATATTTAATAATTGTTTTAGGATTTAACTCGAAACTGCACAAAGTTCTTTTGCCTTTTATAACAGAACTGAATTAAACTAGGATTTTGTGATTTGTTAAAAGTTTAGATCATGTGTTCATTTGTTTTAGAGTGAAAAACATGGATATAAAAATCATTATATTCTTAATTGAAACCTACGATACTGCTAGTTTGATCGAACAGTAACAATTCTTCATAAATTTTTACTATTGTTTAACTATGAGTACTTTTAACAAAGGTTTTCAACGGCTCTGAGAACTATAGATTTGATTCCAGTTTACTAAGCCTAGTTTCTCACCTACCCTTTTCTTCATATTGGGTTTAACTGCTGATCCTCTTTTGTGGATGAAGATAGTTTGACGTGTTTGCAACTCTGTTCGTCTTATATACTTGTCTTTAGCCTTTTTGTGTTCTTTATTTCATGAGAATTTGGCAAAGTGTAATGAGACAACTTGTTTATAATTATACGTCATTCTTGATCAACAATGTCGCTATTGTACACTATTATCTTCACACTTCAATTGTAGGGCAGTTGTTAACATAGTACACAAAATTTACTAAGATGAAACGTTTCTAATTCCTATGACTAACATTAAAACAACATCTATTCGGAATTATGACCCACTTTAACCAAACACATTTCAGAGAAATCAATATAAGCCTGAAAGTGTTACGATTCAATTAACGGTTGAATGTGTTCGTTGATTACATAAAAATAAACCAAACTTTCACTTTCATAATATCACAGATGTTTAGCATCTGTTAATGTTTTCAGAAGAAGCGCTAAACGAAAAACTAGTGCCATTTTTGTTCCGAAACAAAGCTAAAAATTTCATGATACTTCGTGTCTCACATTTTCAACATTTAAGGAACAAAAACAATCTTAAAATTCTTGGGCACAATCTAAAAGTTTCTAGTACGTAATTATCATTTGTTTTGCTTAACTAATACCTATATATAGTTTACTGACAGGAGATTTGCACTCTTTTTTAAGACAATGATTTTTCCTTTAATCAAGCACCGTTATTCAGTATTTATCTAAAAATAATACCTGGATTTCATTTTTATGTTTATATATTTAAAATACACCCATAAAGCATTGTAACAAAATGTACATAATAAAAATACGATGATACCATTCTGTATGAAACGTAACTGTTTTACGTATATATCATAGTGCCTAAAGTTGTCCACCTGTGACTCGGGGGTAAGAACTTATAACACTAAAAATTGGGCTTCAAATTCGATGCTTGCAGTGGGGCAGAGCTCAGACAGTTGTGTTGTTTTTTTTGTTTAACAACAAACAACAAAGAAAAGCCTAAAGTTGCTTGGTTGTTCATTTTAACATACTAAAAGTATCCAAACAAACAAACGTTGCTAACAAATATGAGAACTATAGAACATTTATTTTCAGGCACAGTTTATACAAATTGTTTAGAAATACACTTTGAAAGCTAGAAAATCATGAATTAAGATTACAGCATTTTATGAATATTCATAGTTGTTAATATACATAGGGAGCATTTAACCTGAAAAATATTTATTTTAGGGGATCACGTCCCCACCCCAATAAATCTTACAATATCTGCATGTAGTATCACTACTGTACTAATCTAACAGCTGTTGCATAATTGCGATCCCAACAACTTCTATGAATTTTTCCTAATAATGTACTTAACGTAGTCATATGATTTGAATTGTAGCATGGCCAGTGAAAAACCAGGGTAAATGGAACAGGCCGTCAGAAGTCTTGATATTAGAGAAACTAGTTTCGACATATCTGTGCGTCCTTTACAGTCTCAAGTTGTCTTAAGAAAACTGGTTAAAACGCCTACGTGACCCCGCATTTCCTAAAGGACACAGGAGGTCAGGAATGTATTTAAAGTGACCTTAAGAGATGAAGAAATTAGGCAGACTTGTGACTAAGTGACTTTCAACGATTCTTCTTTTTATTTAGTTATTGGTTTTGTATAAAATTCTTGTTGATTTCTAATCAATTTGATGACCAGAATCTCTCATACAAGGAAAAGTGGCATTATTTGTGTTTCCATACTTAAAATGAAAAGGGCAAAAAAGAAAACCTGTGTTAATTTACCAAGTTGTTTTATAAATTTATATATTGTTTTTGGTCCAATTTGAAGTTTTGTTTGAATTAAAATGATAATACAAATTAGAGGATTAACAGTAGCCCAATTTAAAGGGCTATAAAGTAAATATCAGTGCTTTATGATTTTTTTAACCTGTAGATGGCAGTAATTATGTATTTGGCTGTTGCTAAGCGGAAAGATACATAATGGACTATCTGTGGTAGGAACAGCACAGATATCGGAACCCGGTTTTTAGCGTTCTAAGCCTCCAGACTTGTCGCTGAGCCACTGGGGGTGGGGGCTAGTATTTAGTGGAATGAATGGCGGAATTTTCAATACCACCCCAAAACTGTATAACTCTTCATATACTGGCTAAGATTTAATTTTTATGTTTTTTTTAATTAATGTTAATATATTTCATGAAAGTTAGTATCTTGTACGTGAGTTACTAGTTTTCAAACGCTACGAGTGAATATGTATATATTTTTTTATAATGACACTATTATTTTAATAACATATTATTCTCCGAAGACGTGATTTATATTGTGATTTTTATTGCTTGGTTAATTTACGTTTTAACTTGCGTTTTGTCAACATAACACGAATGGTCGTGCGGATTGTATCTGCGCTGACCTTTTCTATTCAGATATGTTAATTTCGTATTTACGATAGCATAATAGTGTATAGTGTGAATTATAAGTGTTTAATTTCGTATTTACGATAGCATAATAGTGTATAGTGTGAATTATAAGAGTATCAGTCCGTTTTCATCTAAATTTTTTTTTAATTTAGTAATTTATAATGTGGATAAAGAACGTTAAGGAGTCCCCCCCCTGCCCCCAATTCACCCCAATATTCTTGACAAGTCGGTGCTTATGTTACACACATAATTTTGAAACTTTTCTACTGGGTCTAACTTGTTGGTTCGTCAGATCTTCTGAATAATGATCAGGTTAATTCAAGTTAAATAATGATTAATAATATATGGTGTTAAAAGAAATAAATAATATAGTGTTAACTACTTTTTACCCTAATTCTGATGCATTGTGATATAAGTAAAAATTGATGAAAACCTACACTTTTTGAGCTTAATCCAGTTCACACCATAACAGTTGTTGTCAAGCGATTTGCCAATATAAATAGTGTGTCAATTATTACTCTGTTTGCCTGTTGTATCCTAGTTGGTTTGAAGAGCCTTCGTGACTTGTGAAAAGCCTCGTCGTTACAGTGTGATTGATGTATTATTACACACTGTTCTTTACTTTCACTCAGAACTTCTTATTAACAATTATATTTGTTGAATGATTTAAGCAGCAATTTTGTATTCATTCTGAAGGGTTTACTCATTTAAACTACATACCAATTTGTTAGGACGTTAGTGCGTTTCAGCTGGAAAATAATAGAAAATAACGCAAATTGAAACATTGTTGTACTGGTATAATCGGACGGTTGAAACCCGTAAAACCCTGACACGTGGGACATATAGATTAATACATGCCTGACGACTCTGATAATTTTTGATGATATGAAGTATTAGCGTGTGTCGATAGATAGGTTTGAATCATCGTGTGTAAATTCGAAAACTAAATAAGTAATAGTTTAATTACTTTGACATTTTTCACAGAGTTGTAAAAATTGGTTCATAGAATAATAGTTTAAACTAACAGTCTAATATTTTAGTGTTTTCCAAACTTATTTTCATTGTCAATTTTCACATCCACAGACGCAGCTTGTAGCTGTACGTGAATAGTACAATTTTTGCCTCTCATCACATAGTGTAATAAAAACACATAAGAGTAAATAATACTATATTTATAACATATCTAACTGAAAAACTAACTGATTTCGGTTTTGTAATGGACAGAAATTAGTAAAAAAAAAAGTGGCTTCAATTGTTTCTTGTTTGTCTTAACTGATTTACTTACCACATATGCATACGACTGGTTCTTTCTTATAAGATTTTACTCACTATTCATGTTCTAAACGTTTGATATGAAAGTAAATTTTAAAACGGGTCCTTCTGAAATGAATGGGTGGTGTATGCCAATTTTATTATTGATAAAACAGTATAAACAACAAGAGGAAATCCTTAATAGCCGCGGCTGTAATTAGATCTCAAATCGATCAAAAATACAGGTTTGAGAGAAAAGTTTGTACTTGAAAAAAAAACTCAGAGCCATTCTGTGAGCCGCTATGCCACGAAAAATACTTTATTGAACTTTTTATAGTGAGAACAGTAGAAACATAAAGAGTTATGTGGGAGACTTGAATAAAAATTACATCTGTTATTTTACATGCTATATAAAAGCTATTGTAAGTAGGAACTTACAGGTTTAATTGAAAACGTAACTTAGGCATGGACCCTATTAGAATCTCCATGGGTAGATTTCCACACTATCTTTCACTTTTGTGAGTAGTAGTAGTGGAAAGTTGCATTCAAACGTTTCAGAAAATCATTCATGCTTGAATAGTTGCTTCGTAGTAAGTGCTGTGTCATTTCAATCTTACAGCTTAAATCACCTGTAAATCCATAAAGCTTTTCTTTCTCATATATAATATATATTTTTAAGTATTTCTGTGTTTCAGGTACTAACCTATTATCTAACTGCACTGCAGCCTCAAAATGATTAGTGCTTTATTCAAACTCTTTTTGGGCAAATCATTTTTTGCAAAAAATGATCTTTAAAATGGAATTAATCTGTTCCACAGACATGTACTAATTTATCATACGAACTCACACTGTTATTTCACTTAAAAATACTTGAATTAAATTGATACTTACTGAGAATATTTTTATATTTCTGTAATATTTCATATAAGTTTATTTTAAACGTTTAAGACTATTCTAAAAGTATTAAACTATATCTTTTAGTCCTAAAAATATAGTTATAAAAGGTGTTGCAAACTTATATCAGTAGTGTACTGTTAATATAATTTACTTTTTTTAATGAAGACACTGAAGTTAGGAATTTGTTTTCACGGAAATTGGGCCTAACACTAGCTGTTTTAATGTTGAGTAACAGTGACAACGTAGTAACATTTTGCCGGTCCAGCGGTCTGCGTGCCAGACTGTGGACATTATTATATAATTGGTTCGTGTAATTGTGTAATTCAGTAGGAAAAAAACACACAAAAACATGAAACGTGAGGCCCGGTCTGTTCTTGGATTATATCATGTTTCAAAAATACCATCCCTCATCTGTCCTCCTGTTATGGATAAACTGAAGAACAAGAACTATCGGAAATGAAACTGAATCATGGCAAAATATTTGGAATATTCCTTAACTGTGCAAGCATACCTTTTAAATTAACGCAAAATCAAACGATACTAAATCAAAATCTTGAAATAGAGCCTAATTGAACGAGTATAGATTAATATATATATAAAACTCAAAATCTTTCTGTTTGTTTGTTTGCTTGCTTGTTTTTCCTCTGCATTCACTGTGCAGGTCACATTTCTCTCACGTGAAGGTGCACAAAACGACAATTTTTTGTTGATATACGCGTCTATCGTCTGCTAGCCGAACCAGTAATTTTATCGTTAACATATACACTACATGAATAAGTTCCATGCAGAGGTGACATTTTTTGATACGTTAACATTTAATTTAGAATTTAACATTTAATTTAATTGAGTTAACATTTAATTTAGATTATAGCATTATAGGCATGTTTAGTTATAGGTCATTTACTATACATCTACTAATACATCATATATTTAACTTCACACAAATGCATGCAGAATTAGAATGTCTTGTGTGAAAAAGCAAACAGTAGATCTAGCCTATCAAATAAAATTATGCTGTCTGTCATAAAATACACTACGTAAAAAGAGTAAAGCTTACATTATAATACTTATTGTGTAAAATTAGATTAAAGCCAAGTCAGTGAATGTATTTTATTATACATTTTTTCTCTGGGTGGTTCGATACCTGGAAGTACATTTTTTTTCTTTAAATATATTATAAAGCACAATATTGAATTTTGTTTGTCGTATATTTCATACATCAATGTTATAATGTGAATACGGTATCACATTGATGAAAATTTACATTAAAATTTACGTTAAAGCAAATTCAACATAACATTACATACATATTTACGTTTGATATTTTAACATTTGAGAAGGGATAATGGATGATGAGGGGAATACAGCTATGTTTATCCTGTTCGCCAGAACAGGTACTCATACGTGTATAAGATAATCTACATATTCTCCATAAGGGCCTATTTATCCTTGCCAGTGAAGGAACAAAAACATCGTTCATAAAAAAGCCCTGATTTAAAACGGGTTCGTAGTTTACTTACAAAAATCAAACTTAAAGTTGTTGTGTTTTGTAATTTCACAAAATATTTTTTACCTATCGAAATATGGAACGGGGAAACAGAGAGAGTAGGATTTTTTTTTTTCGAAAACCCAGGCAACGCCGGGTAACGCTGCTAGTTAAAAATAAAACGGTACCAAGTCAAAAATGGAAATTCTATTAATATATAATCAGCTGACGTTTTGTTACACGTCTTAAAATAACTTGCACTGGGCATCCACTATAACAACATCATGCATGTTCTTAACTTCTTCGAACTGAATTATTCGATTGTGTACCTACCACTAAATTATGAAGAAAAAAAAACACCCCAAAAACAGCCTATTCTTATTACTACTCCCAGCTACTTCGAGTTGTTCTGCTAAACTCTGAAATTTTAAGTTCTGAAGAAAAGAAAAGAAAATTAGTTTCGTCAACTGTTGATAGAGTTTTCGTTACTGACGATTTGCAGTCAGTTTTGTATATTGTTGTATTTTACGAGGCGTTGAAATTAAAGTAATCACATTTCAATAGTTTACTTCATTGATTAAACTGACAATCTGCTTAAAATATTTCTTCACTTCATAACGTTTTCTACAAGCTTGAATGGTTAGTTTAGTCTATAGAGCTGTCGCAGAAATTTAATTACTACAACTTAGTTGATGATAAACTCATGTTGTCGATAAAGCTGTCACTGGAGTGAAATAAATAGTTTAATTGGTAAATACGAATAAGCGGTCAAGTTTTCTATCCATTTTAATATAGGTTAGAATATTTTGAGAATATTTGTGAAAATCTGTGGTAAAAAATACTTTATACGTCACTTAAGGGGCTTCTACTCTGAATCTCTAATGAAGTCGATAACACGATGTAAATGGATATATATACAAGTGAGGTTTTGGCTAACAAACCATGCTTCTTTCTCTGTGTTTCCTGTTGGACATTCAAAATAACACACCCCTTTTTGTAGAAAATAAGGTTTTTTTTAGTAATAGAAAGACTTGATAGTGAAAAACAGTGGATATTTTGAAAAGCATTGTATGTTTGTTTCTGGCGCAAAGATGCACAGTGGCAATCTGTGCGGTGATTGAACAATAGGCAGTGAATGTTTTAATTTGATAAAACTGTTATAAGTTTTTATTATATAATTTCGGTTTTGTTCAAATGTATCATTACAAAAGATATGACTTTGCCTGTTTAGCTATTTATCATAAGTAAAAATATTCTACATATGTTCTGCTTGGCCGAATGCTGTCCAGTGGTTAGCGTGTCGGAGTGTAGAACAAATGGTATTATCCTCTAGTATCAATTTTACGATCACCTACGTTACGGCCATGTCGCGGCAGCCTGTTGATCTCACCCACGATGTGTGGTCTGTGGTGGAGATCATTATATTTCAACCTGTACAAAATAACACGAAAGCCCTGAATCAATTGCAAACAAAGACACACGGCAAATTACAAAGGATGTCCTAAATATAAAGACATCAAAAATAATTTACAATATACACAACAATACCAAACCCACAGAATCAAACGTACAATACAATTGAACATAACCCATATACCAAACTAATGATCAGGCAACAAATATTCACCACTGAGACGCACCAAAACTAAAAAAACAACTCTGTCATAAAAGCAGTCAAAAACACAGCCTTCATGAGAGAATATCAAACCCAACAAAAGCAACAAAACAGCATTACCCTACTTTCTGAAGTAGCCAAGAAACACTTCACACCAATAATTCCCCAAATATCTTAAGCATTCATGAACTCTCTGCTCACCTAAAATCTAATACGAAATAATACAACAATATCCGGGGTATTATACTGAACAAGTCAGCTATTAGCAAAGCTTACCACATTAACTAGATTAACGTATTAAATGTGTTTTAATAGGGTATTTATGTGAAATACGCACTTGATAAGTTGATCTAGTGAAAACTGATGATTTACCAGTGAACTGTTTGCGAAATGTTTTTCACAACAAAATGAAGCGAAGTGGTATTGAAGCACTAAATGCTACTGCATAACATTCATGGGCATGGCTTTGGAGAGGTGAGAATAAACAGTGTTTTAACAAAGTGACATAGCTTGTTTTCGAGAATTTTCGTTAGCATTTATCAGTTTTAAAATAGAAACCGTAAAGAGGGAGGAAGAGGTATCCATTGCATCTGACCCTCCCAGGTTGCGACGAAATGGTGATTCGGACTTGACTGACTGCTTTCAAATACACGCGAAACGTACGGAAGAAAAGATAGATAAGTTTGTCTAGTTATTTTTATGAAATCTTTTATTTCAGTTTGGAGAAAATGATACATAACGAAATCAATACATATCACTTAGCGACCGAGCTAGTACGAAGTTATCTTTTTAACATAAATTTTACTAAGAGCCGCTAATTTTTAACTTCTGAGAATAATCCATAGAATATCACCACTGAAGGGTGGATAAAAATATTTAAGATGAAGCACTTGAAGACTCCATTTTTAGCGATCCACATTTGATGACAACTTCTTCTTCTCAGCAAACTAAAAAGGCGTGAACTGGATTTTTTCTCTTTCTCTGTAGATACAATATATCACCAAAGATAATTAAATCTTTATTTTTAAGAATAATCAAAAAATTTACAGTAGACAATATTGGGAGCGTCATTTTGTTAATACTGTTCAAAACATGACGATGTACATTTATAAAGATATATTTACTGTTAAAGAAAACAAATTTCTTCAAATAGGTCACTTTTCGTCAAATTTACGTAACACCCTATTTTCAAAAACATTTTTCTTTAAAGTTTATGTAATACAAATAACTTAATTAAAAAAATGTTGCCAGAATAACTTTTGATTGTAATGGGAAAATGACATATGTCCAATTCTATTAAAATCTTTTGGAAAATTAATAAATTTATCAATATTACCTAAGCCAATAGATCTCTAAATAATATATGTGATTTTACTTAAATAAGCAATGATGGTATAAGAAAATATTGAAATGAATGTATAATAATATAATATATTAAACTTACTTTAGTCGTTCCACCATATTCTGTAACCGCCATTTCTCATCGGAAAACCACCACCACCACCTCCTCCATAGTTCAATGAAAGCGGCAGAGCAATAATGCCATTACCAATTAATCCTAGACCTCCGCCCCCTCCCAAACCACCACCTCCTCCCAAACCACCACCTCCTCCGAAACCACCACCTCCTCCTAAACCACCTCCACCTCCTAGACCACCTCCTCCTCCGAAACCACCACCTCCTCCTAAACCACCTCCACCTCC
>NW_013665722.1:246737-255437 GCF_000517525.1 Limulus polyphemus | reverse complement strand
CCGTAAATCTTTTAAAGACAGCGTTACTCAGTAATTATAATAGATGATTACGTATAACATATTTTACATCGCTAAGATGACGTTCAATAAATGTCACATGAAGATGAATATAAGGTTATATGATGAAGTCTCGCATGTAATAGCTTACCGATATGCCTACGAATCCACCGAGACCACCACCTCCACCTCCGCCAAAACCACCACCTCCTCCAAAACCACCACCTCCGCCCAAACCACCACCTCCGCCCAAACCACCACCGTAGCCTCCGCCTAAGCCACCACCATAGCCTCCGCCTAAGCCACCACCATAGCCTCCGCCTAAGCCACCACCTAAACCTCCAACTCCGCCATAACCGGTTTCTGAAGCTTTTAGATCATCTTCTGTTTTCACGTTATCTTCGGTTTCTGCGTGTGCTACTGCTTTCAAAGTTAGGAGGGACAAAATAAATACCACCTGTTGGAATAAAAGTTAAAAGAAAAAACATGATTTATTTGTAAGAATATTACAGGAAACAACTATATGCATTTATGTTAAAAATATATGCTAACACCTTTAAAAATGAATTATATTTTTAAGTGTCAATTTTCGTGATAATTTAAAGCCTTCTAGCCAAGTTTTAATAATTGTTTTAGGATTTAACTTGAAACTGAGCAATTTTTAGGAAAAGAATTAATTAAATTAGGATTTTGTGATTTGTTAGTATATTAGATCACGTGTTAATTTGTTTTAAAAATCATTGTATTTGTAACTGTAAACAAAGATGTTACAATTTTGATAGCACAGTAACAATTCTTCACAAATTTCAACTTTCTGTTTAACTATGAGTACTGTTAACAAACGTTTTCAACAGCTCTGAGAATTTGATTCCAGTTTACTAAGCCTAGTTTCTCACCTACCCTTTTCTTCATACTGGGTTTAGCTGCTGATCCTCTTTTGTGGATGTAGATAGTTTGACGTGTTTGGAACTCTGTTCGTATTATATACTCGTCTTAAGCTTTTTTGTGTTCTTTATTTCATGAGAATTTGGCAAAGTGTAATGAGACAACTTGTTTATAATTACATGTCATTCTTGATCAAAAATGTCGCTATTATACACTATTATCTTCACACTTCAATAGTAGGGCAGTTGTTAATATAATACACAAAATATACTGAGATGAATCGTTTCTAATTCCCCTAATTAACATTAACACGATATCTAGTCGGAATTATGACCCACTTTAACAGCATATATTTCAAAGAAGTCAATATAAAAGCTAAAACTGTTACGTTTTCAATTAATGGTTGAATGTGTCCATTGATTAAATGAACATATGCCAAATTTTCACTTTTAATATATCAAGCATGTTTAGCATTTGTTTATGTTTTCAGAAGAAGCGTTGAACAAAAAACGAGTGTCATTTTTTTCCAAAACAAAGCTAAAAATTTCATGTTACTTCGTATCAACAAAATCTTATCATTCTTGGCCACAATCTAAAAGTTTATAGTACATAATTATCGTATGGTTTGCTTACAGAATATATGTATATATATAGTTTATTAACAGGAGGTTTTGTGTAACACGAAATTGATTTGCCCTCTCTTTAAGTCAAGGATTTTTTCTTTAATGAAACACCTTTATTATTCAGTGTTTATCTACAAATAATACCTGGATTTTTTATGTTTATACAGTCTTGGCCAAAATGTTTGT
Source organism: Limulus polyphemus (assembly GCF_000517525.1). NCBI lineage: Eukaryota > Metazoa > Arthropoda > Merostomata > Xiphosura > Limulidae > Limulus > Limulus polyphemus. Next base: position 253,746 of record NW_013665722.1, on the reverse strand, counting down.
ATACTGTTTTTTATTGATGCTATTGTCTATATGCATGGAGTGGTTATTGAGTAAATGCCAGAGTAGTAACAGAGAAGGTAGCGTATGATCGGACAAACACGTACGAATTGTTATTCTGGTTTGTGTAAGTTGTTTTGAAGGTCTGTTCATCAAAACACACATACACACCTGTTTTGTATAAAAGAATGTGCGTTTGTTGTAGTCTCTTTTGAAACAGATCAATGTTTTGTTCAGACAATTTATCTGTACTTGGTGTAGAGTCATGCCTCGTCACTTTCGGCATCTACCAGTGGACTTTCCTGGAACAACTTTTCCTGTAACCCGATGGCATTACATGATTCTGGATACAGAATCATGTAATGCCATCATACACTGGGGTTACCCTATTGTTCTGGCAATGTCCGTTTGCTTCATACCATTTCTGGACAGTCGAACAGTTTGACGTCTTATAACTTCTGGCACAAACACTGCCCGAGATTATCGTGTTTTGATCAGGTAAACATGTTAAGATCGAAAGAATTCTTGCAACACATTACGACAGGAATGGGTTGAACACATTCATTCAAGGATGTCTAGAAGAACAGTAAATAGGAGACTGAACAAACAAGGTTTTAGCAAAAAGGGCTATCTGCAAACCGATATTAACCAGAATTCACCGTGTTACTTGGAGAAGACAGCATGCCAGCTTACAGTTAGGACACTGGCGACATATCATTTTTTCAGATCAGTCCTATTTCCGGCTTATTAAAGCTGATGGTAGGCTTTGTGTTTGTTGTTTGCCTGGTAAACAGATAAGCGAAGACTGTCTTTACCATAAGGAACACACAGGAGTTAGTGCAGTTCCTGTTTGAGCAGTTGTTCATCATGGTTAAAAAACTGCTCTTCATATGCTCCAGGGAAACGTCAATGGCGCCTCCTACAGGTATCACATGGAGACAATATTTCTGCTATATTCTAGACCAAGATTTTGTAATAACTTGTGTTCCAGGATGACAATATCACTGCCCACAGTGTTCGTATTGTATAGGATTATCTCGACCACGTAGACGTTACAAGATTGCTATGCCAGCAAAGTCTCCACATTGTAATCCCATTGAGAACTTTTGGGCATAACTGAGCCGGAAAATTGCTACCCACGACCCAAAACCACCCACTGTAGCTGAAACGCAGCGCCTTCTAGTGACAAATTGGGATGAAATCACAGTAGATTACATCAATAACCTCATCAACAGAATGCCACATCGCCTTGCGGAGGTTATTAGAGCACGAGGAGGACCAACCAAGTACTGAGTGTTTAATATGAACCTATATAAGGTTACATACTCTATTTATAATAATTTTATATTATATTTTGTCATTATATGTGTTTTGGTAAGGTTTTGTTGTGCTTGGTGAAATGCTGAATTACACAAGTGTCTGATAAAATTGTTTGCTGTTCTAAAAAATCGTTTATGATGTCCATAGAACCTCTCTCCTTATACAAATTACATAAATAGATGTTTACTATAACATACATTTCTCAGTTTGACAGCGCTAAGCGTATTTGTATTCCATCTTAATAATAATGATCTTATTTGTTACAAAATATACAAACATTTTGGCCAAGACTATAGTTAAAATACACCGATAAAGCGCTATAACAAAACTAATATATTAAATAAAATTGTAATTCCAAAATTTGTGTTTGTGACTCAGTCTGAGGACTTATAAAACTAAAAATCAGGTTTCGATACTCGAGGTGGGCAAAGTCAAAGCATTGACAGTCCATTCCATTACTTTGTGCTTAACAACAAAAAACAACGAACAAACGCCTAAAGCTGATTGATTTATCTTTTTAACATACCAAAAGAATATCCAACATTGCTGACAAAGACAGTAACTATAGAATATTTCTTTTATAGACATATTTTATATAAGATAATTTTTGATATACATTTTCAAAGCTTGAAAATCACATCTGGCTAAGATTACAATATTTTATAAACATTAATGTTTATTAATACACGAATTTTTAAATTCTGTCCAATATACTACTAGGCCTAGCTTGCTGGTTTACCAATTATTCTGAATAATGAGTAGGTTGATTCAAGTAAAATAATCATTAATAATATAAGATATTAAAATAAATAAATAATATATTGTTAGAAAATGCTCAACTTAGTTCATATGTGTTGTGACATAAATAAAATTGATTAAAATTACAATTCACCAACTTAATTCAGTTCACATTGTGAGAGTTGTTGTCAGGTGATTTTCTAATAGGACTAGCTTCTCAATCTCTACTATGCCTGCTGTATCACAGTTGGCTTGAAGATCCCTGGTAATGGACGAAAGGCCTCGTCGGCATTTGATATAGTATGTATAATGTGACTGATATATTATTACACAGCTTTTTATTAATAATTATATCTGATGAATGGCTTAGGCAGTAATGTTGTATTCATTCTGAAGGTTTTACGAATTTAAACTACATGCTAAGTTGTAGGAACATTAATGCATTTTAGCTGAAAAAATAAAAATAGAGCGAGTTGAAACATTTATTGTATTAGTACAACCAAATGGTTGAAATTAGTAAAACTCTGACTCACAGGATATGTAGTTTAATATACGTTTTATATACCTTTCGACAGTTTTGTTTGTTTGTTTGATATTATTTATTACTGTGGCGATAGAGAGGTTTGACACATTGTTTAAATTCGAAAACTGTCTCTCATCTCATAGTGTAATAAAACATACAAAAGTAAACAATACTATATTTGAAACATATTTGACTGAAACTAACTCGTTTCAGTTTTGTAATGGACAGGAATTAGTATAAAAAGTAGCTTCAATTGTTTCTTGTTTGTCTTAACTAATTTACTTACCATATATGTATAGGATTGTAGTTAGATCAGTAGAAATGTGAGAAAGTATGCGGGAAACTCGAAGACAAAATTATTATATGTTTTTATATGCTATAGAAATTTACTGGGAGTTGGAACTTACAGGTTTAAATGAAAAAGTAACGTAAGCATGAACCGTGTTAGTATCCCCTTGAACAGACTTACATATTACCTTTTAACTTTGTGTGTAATGTTAAAGAAACGTTGCTTTTAAACATTTCAGAAAACCATTCATGCTTGAATACTAACCTCGTTCATTGCGTTGCATTCATTTCTTTTATGAAAAACATTACATGCAAAGTAACATAACAAATAAACAATAACAAAATAGATAGACAGATATTAACTTTTTTATTTTACTTCTCTTGCCAGCTGACATTTACTTGATGAAACCTGAGAATTTTTAAAAACGCACTGTAAAATGTAAAGTACTTAAACAAGACAATGTTAGTAATATAGATAATAACTTACAGACAAGACTGTCAAACTTTGTAAAAAACCATTGGTAAAACTTTTGTATCTAGATACGTAGCGACTACTATGATGAGGGACGCACCCATAATAAAATCCGTTAATAATATTAAACACCTAAACGAGATTCCTTCTAGCTTTTCTTTTACATAAGAGAACAATTTTAGAGATCTTAACGATCTTAATCTGCCCTTGTATGACAACACTTATATCTCAGCCATCAACCAAGTAACCCTTCTCTGAGCTATTGCCAACAATTCAATGTCCTTTCTAAGATAGGGAGCCTAAGACTGAACACAGTACTACAAATGGGGCCTAATGACCAATATAATGAAACTGTTAACGCTTTAGACTTATATTCAACATTTTATTAGATTAGACTTAATAAAGGCAATTACGTTTTATCGGTTCTCTTTACTTTAATTTACTCATTTATTCAATCACAAGATTTATAATATCATTATTTATACGTTTTATCGGTTCTCTTTACTTTAATTTACTCATTTAGTCAATCACAAGATTTATAATATCATTATTTATACGTTTTATCGGTTCTCTTTACTTTAATTTACTCATTTATTCAATCACAAGATTTATAATATCATTATTTATACGTTTTATCGTTTCTCTTTACTTTAATTTACTCATTTATTCAATCACAAGATTTATAATATCATTATTTATACGTTTTATCGGTTCTCTTTACTTTAATTTACTCATTTATTCAATCACAAGATTTATAATATCATTATCTATACGTTTTATCGTTTCTCTTTACTTTAATTTACTCATGTATTCAATCACAAGATTTATAATATCATTATTTATCTTATTGGGAATATGTTTTTGTTTTTTACTATTTTGTTAATGGTCTGTAAGTATTTAATGCAAGGTTTGTTTCTCATCGGGCCTTTTTTCATATTTTAAAACATCCTTTTGTTTATAATGAGTTGGTTTGTAAACAATTTAGAATGGGTAACCGAAAGATAAGGTTAATGTATATTTCACTACAGTTTTAAAACAAATATTGTTCTTGTATTCTTCTTTTTCACCACATTGATGACAAGGTCAACAGTTCCTGTAGACAACACAAACTGCTGTTTGTATGGAGTACTAACAACCCAGGCTTTTGTTTGTTTGTTTGTTGAATTTCACACAAAGCTACTCGAGGGATATCTATGCTATCAGTTCTTAATTTAGAAATGATAGAATAGAGGGATGTCAGCTACTCAACACCACCCATTGCTAACTCTTGGGCTACTATAGTTGAATAGTAGGATTGCCCGTCACATTATAACTCCCACATGGCTGAAAGGACGAATATGTTCGATGATGGGATTCGAAACAGCGACCCGTAGACGAACGTCCTAACCACCAGGTCATACCAGGCACAACAATTCAGTATAGAACGCCAAAGTGATTTGAAATTCAAACCATTTTTTACGTATTTTAATTGTTAATTCACTCTGGTTAAAGTGTGTCTCTACAACTAATATATAACACACAAAAAGTCATGACATCTAATAAAAAACACCTTAGGCGTGAAAAACAATTTAATGAAAAACGCGGCCTGGCTAATTAATGAATGAATATTAGCTGTAACATTTTTATCAATGCTATAAGTGTAGCTTCCAGTTTGACCGCCAACTTTGATGTCATTCCTTTAAGTCGCAAGTTTAATCCCTTTTTTGGCCGCACCTTTTTTTTCACATATATAGTGACGTTACTGACAGTTATTTACTAATAGTTTCAGTATTATTTCATAAAGTTGAGACATTATAACTCTATAAGAAAAAAATGGTCAGAAAATTATCAATATTTTAATGTAAAACAAACCTTTATTTGAATGCTTTACCGTTAACCGATTTGAAAGCAATATATATATATATATACTGTAATGAAATAGACAAAACGATAGCTAACTTTTCATCACTATGCTTGAAAAGATACATTTATGTTAAATAAACTTTTTTTATACAAATTCGAATGTACATAACTAAAAAACATCACAAGTTGTCGATATTTATGTTTTGTGAAGGGAATTTTGAACGATGCAACGGTAAAGCTAAATACTTTATATATTTTAATATGCAGCTTGTAATACATAACAAGAATTAGGGTGATTGATGTTTGGTGAGAGAATAAAATATCATCTTCCTCTTTAATTCATGCTAAGATCGTAACCTCAGAGTGCGTTTCATTATGATCTTCAAAATATTTTCAGATGCAGTACATCCACATTTAACTTTCATCTAACATTTCTGTCTGAATATCCGTCCCCTCTGAGGAGTTCCATCCTTATAAATAGACTTATATACTTTTTTAACGGACCATCACAATTATTGTGCTCCTTTCGTAGAGTATATTTCTTCTTCAGTCAAATTTCAGTTCATAAATGCCCCCAAAAGGTTTAATATGATAAACTAATAATATTAATCTAATAAAACAGTAAGGCGTTACGAGTGAGAAACGTTATTGAAAATATCTTAAATCCATGTATATGATTATTGGAAAGTACGTATAGATATATTAAGTAGTTATAGTTCTTGCTTAATTATTATAAATGTTCCTGTATTTATCTATTATGGTAATACCTGTGAAATGATTGTAATTTGTTTTTGATATCCAACATCGAACTGGTTAGTAATTTAAATAAAAGTTAATTATTCTACACTGTAGACTTAAGTAACGATGAGATCATTTCCGAAATATTTTTCGATGCTTACAACTGAAATAAATGATTTTCCCTAAAGTTCGTTAGTCACAAACATAACTGGTACTTGGTTTATAAATATCTTCAGTCTAATTGTGGTTCCATCTAGACCTTTATTCTAATATTTTCATTTTGTAACTTATTTATATTTCTTATTATTGCATATACCTTTAATTGCTTTAGAGTTTAATATCTCAGTACTTGTAGTATACAAGTGAAGATAGAGAATGAAATTAGGATTTTCGTGACGTCAAACAAGTCACGTTTTCTATCTGTCTTATTTTTGGATGTTGTTAGTTGTTGTTGGTTTTTTAACACAAAGCTACGCAATGGACTATTTGCGCTCTGTCCATCGAGGGGAATCAAACCACGGATTTTAGCATTGTAAGTAAAGAAACTAACCGTTGACCCATCGAGGGATTTTGCCTTTGAAAGGGGTGAAATAATTATTCTTCAACCAATCCACTCGCCTAGGCATCGCTAATAGTACTAACTATATAAACGTATTCTTATCTGTTACAAAAGATTAAAATATTAGCATTAACATTTTTGTTTGTTTGTAGATAAGCGCAATGCTATACAATGAGCTATCTGTATTTAACACTATAACAATAAGCAACTGAGGGGGGAGAGCTAATATTAAGATAAACAACAGCTTAAAGCTCCAACTCATCGTTTCCTAATTCTATATAATCCTGGTAGTTGAAGACAATATTTTCCTTGCTTAATACTTCTTGTAGGGTGAATTAATTAAATTTGAATTAGAAATTGTACTTATCACATAATTTTCTGATTGATAAATATTCTGTTTTGTAAATTTATTACATCCTTAGAACTCCCCACAGATTACGCCGTCGTTTTCTTGGCTATTATCAATACACTCTGAGCATTATTGAAAATTTAAAATTTTTATCAGTCAACGGAAATTACGTAGTTGGTTCCT